>NC_052134.2:19756367-20059739 GCF_016086655.4 Lepeophtheirus salmonis
TTATTAGGGGTCTATGATGCTCAGGGAAGCAGCTGCAGTGGATGTTTTTTTATCATTCAATAGATTGATTGCCCGAATGTAATAGAATTGCAATAGAATTACACACGATAATATTGCCTTGCAATGAAGTTACTCACAATCATATTGCTAACAATGAAATTGCTTCACGATTATATTACCCACAACAATTTTGTCTCACGACAAAAATGTAAACCACGATTTTACCACGCAACAATATCATTCCAACGAATTTTTCCACAACCTGTTTACCAAAATCATTTTACCAAAACACAAAAAAATTATAAATAACTGAAAAATATTTATCATATCTTTATTTCGTTTCTAAGAATACAAAATATTTATGATATAGCACAGACATAAAAAACGAACTAGTTATTGATTTTTGAGCATATTGATGAACAAATAAGTACACAGAACTCATTAATCTACATGCCTTATAAGAATAGTTACAAAACCAATCCAAAAATAGAGCAGAATAAAGTTCAAATAGAAATGCTCAAAAAAAAAAAAAAAAAAAAAAAAAAAAAAATTATGTATAGGTATTGAGATCAAAAAACAAGGAAAATATAGGGTTTGTATTCGCCGTTTGTACAGTTAATTAAGTATTTCCAATGGTCGTGGGAATATTACAAAAGTTAAGAAATAGATAAATTCTTAAATTAACGATACTGAATTGATTTTACAATAATTGTACAATTAGAGACATCAATGCATGTATGGATAAAACAGGGGCCTCGCAGCAGTGGGTCATGACCACTCCAGTTTTTGAAAATTTACGACTATCATATAGCTAGGGTGTCCATATTTTTGGCTGGGGGAGGGTAGATATTTTGAAAATAGTAAAAGTTAAGGTTAGATTTGGTTCTTATTTGTTATCTTTAATATAAAAAAAAATATTTTGATGTTTCTTAAATAAAAGTTGACTTTAACTATATTTTTTATTATTATTACAAAAAATCTCTATTGTATATTAAATTAGGTAGACCAACTGTCTTTGTTTGCACGAACCTGTTCTCTTTATACTTACTCTGAAAATCGACTTGACCCATAAAACCAGAAATTTCATGAATTTATAAAAAGTCTCCAGAGCACTCTAGATATGATGTAAAAAGAGTACATGCCAGAGCATATGAGAAATTTGGGTCCCGGAACATACAATAGCAAAAAGCTTAATTAAAAAGAATATATATATATGTAACTCAATTAACCCCTTTACTTTCAAAAACGGTGCACAGAGTCTGTTGGATACATGCAGCATTATTTTATAACTTAAGAGGTATATTATGTACAAATGTTTAAATTGTCATTCAATTTCAGACCTTAAAAATAATAAATAGATGGCACTTATTAAAAAAAAAAATAATAATAAAACAGCCTCATTACTTATAAAGTTCATAAAAGCTCATGGTAATGCAATAATATTTGGGTAAGGGGTCTAGATATTAATAGACCCATAACATATTTGGGAACATTTAAAATATGATCAACTGATGGCACAAAGAAATTGATTTATAGCTTCATGTAATTATTAAAAACACGATGTTCCAGTAGTTGGGCAGCAGACGGCCTTTCATCCTGATTGATTTGTAGACATGAGAGAAGGAAGTCCAAACAATCGACACTCAAATTATTAGGAATTTTTGGTGGGTCCATGCTCTGAGCTATCTGTGAGGGATGCATGATGTGGTATAAATAGTTAATAAACTATCCTAAACATGGAGATTGAGAGTAACATACCTTATATATTAAAGCCAAATGATTAGAAATATCAGATGTATTCCATGGAGGCTTCTGAGTAGCCATTTCAATGATACAGCATCCAACACTCCAAATATCTGATTTGAACCCATAACTTTCCCCTCTAATTACCTCAGGCGCCATAAATGGTATCGTACCTCTCAACTCACAGTCGCTTCCTTTTGGAATCAATGGAGAATTGAGAAATACTGCTGCTCCAAAATCCCCGATTTTCAAATGATGACCCGTTGTATCAAGTAATAAGTTAGCTCCTAATAGAAGATAATTATGAAACGAGATAACTATAGTTTATATTTTAGACTTTTTAAGTATTCACACCTTTAATGTCACGATGAAGAACAGTATTACTATGTAAGAAGTCCAGTCCTGAAAGCAATTGCCGAACATAGCCAACAATAACACGCTCTTCAAAAGCTCCATATATATCCAAGATATGAGAAATACTTCCACCCGACATCCATTCGATGAACACATTAAATATTGAATTATTCTCACGAATTGCACCCAAAAGTCTAATAATATGAGGATTGAATCCCAAGTTTGAAAGTAATTCCACTTCTGAAAGAGATGCTTCGGCAGTATGAGAATACAAAGGTATTTGTTTTACGGCCATGAGAGTTCCTGTTCGCATGTCACGTGCTTGAAAACAGGCACTGTATGCTCCAGTTCCTAAAATGAAAAGCATAATATTTTATAGTTTAAGACATATAAACAAATTATATGAGCAAATTACCCAACAAGGGTCCTTTGGTCCAATCTCGATTTTCCAAGTATAGAAAGTTATTTCCAAATAATGCACCCTCCATTAACTAAAAAGTAAAGCACATAATAAAGTTCGCATGGGATTAATAAATTGAATATGCACTTACAATTGTGTGAGGGTGGATCAAAATATGCTGTTGAACGTTATTCAAGGAACCTTGGTATAATTCATCATACTCTCGACATGATGGAGTATCATATGGAAGATTTTCTTTCAGCACAGATTCTTTCAATTTCCGAAGATTCATACCTTTGGCAACTTCTTGAGAAAGGGTAACTGCCTTCAAGTACAAATGTTCTGTGGTAGAGGAAATGCGGTTGTAATGAGATCCAAGTTCTTTTTTAATTCTACTTTGAAGAGTGAGATCCAAAGAGGAGAGAGAGTTCCATACATAGTGGAATATTGAAACCTCAGACACTTTAGCCGCTTTCACTAGTATTCGACGACTAAGTTTACTCACATTAGCATGTGAATGGTTCAAATTCCTAGTGAAGAAAAAGTTTTAAATCATTTAGTAATATAATTTTTCATAAAATGTAATTCTTCAACATACTTAAAAGCAAAATTGATTATCATAAGTACAAAATTTTGATTAAGTAAATCTTCTTCATTTTCATCAAGGAGTTTGTCAAGAACAACAGAAACACCCAGAATCCACTGCCAGGATGTACTAGCAAATGATGATTCTCCTCCAGGTTCAAATATTATTTTTTGGAAATACTCATTTTCAATGCATAGATGAGCTCTTTCGTGGTAAATATGTTTTCCTGGAGCAAGTTCACCAGAGGCTCCCTTACAAAGCTCGCTTATTACAGAATAACTCAAATCCGCAACTCTACGTTTCCCATCAGAGCATTTAACAACTATTTTCTGTATTAAGGGCTTTAACAAAGATTTAAACTCGGATTCACTAAGAAAGCAAGGACAGTGTGTCAGAGTTATCATTGTTTGTAAAGCTTTAAGAGCTCCTTGATATACTCGAAATATTTTATCATCCAAGCATCGATAAAGAACCTCAACTGTCGTTTTCCATAATTTTTCTAATTGGGGATCACCGCCTACTGAATGTCGATGTTGATTTAAAGCATTCGCAAGAGCTCGAGAAAGACCTTTGAGTCCTGTTTCTCTTAAACTCCAGTCTTTTGATAGGAGACAACCAGTCAAATCTCGACCAACCACAGATATCCATGAACTTGCTAAAGACCAATTATCTCTGGATATTGTGTCAGGAGCTCCAGAAAAGTAAATTTCAGGACCTCCAATCTCAGGTAACGTCCATAATTGTTTAGTAGAGTAATCCGAGCTAGGACTGTTATAGCTAGCCTGAGAGCAGGACGGAGAAGAATCCTGAAGAAATACAATTTGATTGATTATAATAGTTCATTTGTGGCTAGTACATACATATTAAAAGAAAAACTTACTTTAGATGAAAATAATTTATTATTACTGGAGAAGGGAGAAGATACTTCAAACAGGGGAGAACCATTATTTGAAGGCGTGGAACCGCTGATGATCCCCTGAAAAATAATAGTATAACATCATTCAAGTACATACATACGACGGATACAAATGACACATACATCTTGCTTCTCTAAACTTCTTGTCGAATGAAATCCAGAGGGAGACACCAATGATCCTTTTCTTCTTTTAGGTGTAAGAGAAGGTGAATATGCTGCTGTGGGAGAGGTGAGACGACCTTCATTTATGGCTGATGGACCGACACATAGCTTACATGGTCGTTGTCTTTTAGTTTGGGCAGATGGACTGTTGGTAACTGCATTCCGGGATGGAGATACCTGTCATTTAATAAATGTGTACAATATTAGTGTATCAGTTTGAATACATAGTGGATCTTACAGTTTCATAGCCAGGAGTATTTTTTTTCCTTTTGAGTATGGATATTCGGGATTTGATTTTACGTTGAGTCCCACTTGAATTAATTGGAGAGTTCAATGTATTTGACTCAACAAAAATACCTCCTTTGGATTTTGAACACTTATGGCACGAGTCTTCGACGGGTAACATTTTCTGTTACAAATGGAATACCTATAAATAGAAAATAAGCGTTTAATTAGTAAGAAAGGCATATACATATATATATATATAAAATCGTAATAAATCCATTATTTACATAAAAATTTAAGTATTAATTATAGTATCGTTACTATCAATCATTTAACATGAGTACAAAAATTAAAATAATAATATTAACATACATTTTTATGTGAAACGTGGCATATGGGATAGAACCCCATAATATATATACATTTAATTGTAGTTCAAAGTATATTTAAACGAATAACAGTTCAAAGTGATCTTTAAAATCAACAATATATAACAATATATAAGTGACATTATGTATAAGAGCGTAGGAGGGAAAATTGGCAAGGAGCCACCCTAAAGGTGAAGAGCCAAAATATATATTTCATAATATTTTTTGAGAAATAAAAATTAATTTGTAAACAAATAATCATTATATGAGAAAAAGATCTGCTGAAAAAGACGCCAAGGGAATAAGCAAACACAAGTTGTTTTATATGTAGAGGATGGCACGTACATACGTGCCACCAATCAATATATTATGTATAACATTATAGATTAAAAATAAAGAGACTTTTAGTGTTTGAAAAAACTCGTAGCAAACTGTTATGGATAAACAATTGACTAAGATTATATCTAATAAAAAAGAATTAACGTTCATATATTTACGTATATATACCTATTGGTCTATTAAAATCTGAAAACTTTGAATTTTAAACTTCAGCAAGATAGAATTTATTAATTAAGAATAAAATTTCAAAAAAATTAGTACTATCAATAGATATATGTGTAAGCTCTCTTAATCATTAATGTAGCTGCCCTTAGCGGCAATGATGGTTTTCAGGGGGCGAAGGAATGCCTGTCACCAGCTGCAGATGTTGATCTCTGCCAATGCGTTCCAATGCTCGCTGACAGTGGCCTTGAAGGACTCGGTGTTTGGATTGCGGACACTGCAGGCATTCCCCATGCACCCAAAGGTGCAGTCTAAATAATTTTAATGGATCATTTTTTAAAATATAAGCTTTGCTTTAGTTTTTGACAGTTCAATATCTTTTTAGTCGTAATTATCGTCGGTTACTTTATATAAGTTTATCCACACATCATATGTTCTCTTTCTATCTCGAAATTTGAGACAGCGACAGCGGATAATTGAAATTCAAACATATCAACCTTCTATTAATAAGGAAATAAATTTGATAATCGACGCTTCGCAAAGCGAATAATATATTATTGAAGTAGGAGGAGAGGGGTCTCGACTCAATCTATCACAATTGCTTGAATAAGTTTCAGCGTAGGATTAGACAATCAGAGTTTGGATTTTGTAGGATATATTTCTATTTATGTTTGTATGTTTGGCAAATCCAAGAAAAAGTCAGTCGTAGTGTTTTCTTAATGAGATGTGATCTCCTCCGGTCTCATCCCTCAGTCCACGGATAAACCCCTACCGGAATCATTTATAGAAGACAAACTCACAACCTCCATCCCATAATGAGCTTCCCATTTATTACTTGTCATTATACTCTAACAATGTGCTAATTGTCGGAATATCTCGAAAAAGCCTCATCTCCTAATCCAATAATATACTCCTTATTATATAATTTTCTTACTCTTAAAATGTTTGGATAATTGAATTTTGAACTTATACAATGTTCCTTTTATTGTTTAAAATCCTATTGAGTTTTGCTGCAATACTAGCCCGTGCATCTACAGACACGTTTTGGCGGACATTAAACAGTCCCTATACTCCACGTCCCAGTAGGCAAAAAAGTTGTCACGGAGGACCCTCTATTTGGCAACATATTAATCAAGTGGTCTTCATTGAGCCTATTAGTTTGAAAAGACTGTCTGAAGCCTAGGTGCTCTAAGTGAAGCTCTACATATTTTTTGTATTAATCAAGAAAAACGAAATACTATTTATGTTTGCTGCATATGTTCATTCTACATATTATATTATATGAATATAGCTTTGATAAGACATTTTATACTTTTCCCGGATATACAGAAATTATATGTTCACATTTCATTAAAAACATAAAACAACAAAAACCCAGTCTTTTATCAATAGCGTATATTCATACAAGTTAAGCACCATAAACAGCACATGTAAATTTATGTCTCAATAATTGAAGAAATGCAAAAATTATACAAAGTTAAAAAACAAACAAAAATTGATGACCCAAATATATATGTAGGTATATATCCAGCTACAAATGTTGTATTTCCATAGCACTCACTTACTGAGTGTTTTCTACAAGGACTGAATACAGGATTGATGTATTTTGAGAAGAAAAACCTTCACCTAAATCTCTCAAGTGCATGAAATACAAACTATGTTGAATACATCATCCTAATATAGATACCGTACACTCCTGTCCAGAAACAACCTTGAACCTCGTCTATCTACCTATTTTTCTATCAAATTGAACAACAATACATCCCCCCCCCCTTAAGGATAAATCACACAACTTCTACTACACACATACATGAGTTTACCATTAAATATGACTTGATTAGCCAATACGACTTGCTTTTTGAAATAAACAATGACACAACACAATACACATCGTTACTTTTATTTATCCTACAACCTTTTCTCCCGAAAATAAAGGGGGAAAAGGCCCAAAACCAGTTGGTAGTTAGCCAATTCTTCCTGACTATAGAATTAATATGCAATCATTGTTGGGAAGCGTTTGCAGACTAACAATAGCTAATTCTAATTCAAGTAATCAACGTTCAAAACGCGAATAAGTAAAAAAGAAGCCGAATTATCGACAGATGACAACAAAATAAACTGTATATTTTTTTGTTAGAGAGGTAACGCATTGAGTAACAATAGTTTTTTTATGAGTTGACTCTTGTATACTTTAAAGTAGCTGACTCTGCGTATTGTCAACTCAAGACGGCGTTGCCTAACTAACACAAATATATGTCTTGTATTTTGTTGTCAGCTTACCATGTTTCTGCTTCTTTTCTCCTAATCAGTGTTCTGAACGTTGATTTGTTAAAATAGAATGAACCACTGTTACGCAGTGAACACTTCCCAACAATTACAAGGGGAACACTCATTTTGTACAAATATATTCAAACCAAAAAGGGAATTTATCTTTGAGTGCAGAATCCAATAATGTCCTCAGTTTTTCTCTCGGTCATCTGAATTCTAAAATATCTGGGATTATAAATTAATTAAACTTATGTAAAAGTGTTTTTATTTATTTCGGATTTTTCTAAATTCGATATATTTCCCTTTTTTAGGCTTATTTTTTTAAAAGTTATATAACTTATTCATAGTATATAGTGATGTAGAATATCATGCCTTATATTATAAGAAAATATTCAATGTATAATTAAAAAAAAATGTATTTAAATTTTTTTTTCTTTCCATTTTGTATTTTTTAAGTGATTCCATTTTGAGATATTCAAATTCTCTACTCATCGTGAATGAATCGCTTTATTATTTCAATCCTGGTATATCATTCCCAAGGAAGGAGTCCCCTCTACTCCCTTATGAGGTTTTGTAGTTTTTCTCGGATTAACTATCCTCCAAGACGTCCATCGTGGAATTCGGAATCCGAACATCTCTTGAGATAGATGATCAAGTTAGAAGTAACTTCCTTCGATTGCCTCGATCTTTCTTTTACGAGGCATTACGACATGAAATTGCGATTGAAATCAAAAAAAATATATGATGATAAAGTAGACTATTTTCTAGGACACCCCCATAAAAATAGGATCACTACGAAATGGAACAAAAATCCTAGGAGATATTTATTTTTTAAATATATCTTTTTTTAAATGAAACATTGAATATTTTTTTATAATGTAAGCTGTGATATTCCTCATCACCTTGTATTGTAAATAAGTTATAAGTGTCTAACAATAAGTGTCGTTTTTCATTATTTTTAAGCCTTAAAATGAAAATATATAAACACTTTTAATAATCCTACTTTTGATTTGAGGATTTTTTTAAGGATAAAGAATGAATCTGAAAGATAATAGTCCCGAATTATTATAATCCCATATATATTTCAGAATTCGGATGACAGAGAGAAAAACTGAGATCAGTTTTGGATTCTGTGCTCGTAGATAAACTCGATTTGTGTTTTTAATTCATTTGTAGAAAATTTACCCCCTTCATTATTCTCCTGTGTTATTGAATGACAGTTCCATAGTTGGAAGAATTGGTCCAGCATTGTCTAACTACAAATTGATTTCTGTTTTTTTTTGTTGTTACTTTTCGTATAAAAGGTTCTATGATCAAAAAAGAGAAGCACATACTAAGCTAGGTAATACACAGTATTTTGAGTTTAATAATAAATAAATAGATATAAATCAAAAACCTTAATTCAATGTATTCAAATGTATATAATATCCATAGATGATAATCAAGGTCAATAGAAATACAAGGTTAGACCATCATGTAATCGGGCTTGCTATAATTTTCAATTTGATGTATCGTAGCGACTGCTAGGCAAGTCTTACAGATTTTGACAAAACACACAACCAACTCAACTTGAAGTTGGTCTGAATTGAAAACCCCTATTCTAGATAGGGACTGTTACAAAACTAGTTGTGAGTAATAGACGCCAGATTTGAATTACTCCCTTATTGCCGTGCATAAATTAATTGGTATTAATAGAACAATTTGAAAGCCTACCCATTTTACTTATGCAATAAATGACAACATTCTATGTACAACATGTAATAGACATACATATGCAATGTAAAACAATTATGGAACTAGAATGGCCACTTGATAGAGCTCATAACATTCTCAAACCAAATTGAGTTATCTATCTCTATTTTTTTCAACGTTATTGTCGATTATGCATTTTTTACGTTTTGGGTTATCTTGATCTTGACCTCCAAATATTTAATGGCCTTTTACTTTGACCATATATAATCTATGTACCAAGTTTGATCAAAATCTATCTATAACCTTTGCCGTAATCCTGGGGACTAAACAAACACATAAATAGACGCAAAAAAATTATCTTCATTCAACTTCTTTGAGGAGGTAAATATGATCATATTTTGCTTCAGACATTGACGTAGGAGATGGGGGGAGGGGGTAATAATTGTCCTTTTATTATGACAAATTAAATAATATTTGGGCAATCACTTTGTTTTTAATATTCTTATAAGTAATAAATGACAATACTGTATTCAAATAAAATATACGTTATCAAAGAAACGACTACCAAAAAGAAATGTTTCTTATACAGAAAAGGAGATCAAAAATTGTATTTAAAACATAATTCATAGGAATCTTTTATAAAAAAACATCTCAAATAAAAAAGTTTTTCAGACTAAAAAAAATCATAGTACCAAATTTTTATTGAATTAGTAATTCCCATCCCAAGGCTCTTAAATCTCAAACAATAGACTAGAAACCACTCTTTCTTATGCTTTTTTACCCTTCATTGAATTTAGCACACATTTATTCAAGCATACAAAAAGTAACTTAGAATTTGATGTGATGATTTAAAAAAAAATTAACATTCAACTTAAGGGTTGATGATGGCGGGTTTTGTCATTTTTGTGACAAGTTGTTAAATAAACTATGGGAAGGAGGAGTAGAGGGGCAAATTTAAAAAATTACCGCACACACAAAAACAAAACAATATTATAAGGTAGTTTAGTCTAGGAACTTTTTGAAACGTGAGTTAAAGGTTGTTTGGGCAATTTCGCAACTTTTAAGTTCCAATTTTGTTACATTGAATAATTAAATATGATGTGTTTTTGTCAAATTTTGTTAAATTAGATAAAATGTTGTGGGTCGGATTACAGAAAACAAAAGATGTGGGACTAGGGGGCTTAAAAATAATCAACAGGCGAAAATGTAGTCTGCATATATAAGGATTTATTTATCCTGATCTCAGGAGTTTACACCTAGTGGAAAATTCCACATTTAATTATTTCATATTATATGTTTCATTAAATTATACATCATTCACCAAGAACTAGCTTATTCATCACTTACTATTTAATTATTTTTTGTAAAATAGAATTGGGTTATGAAATTCTAAAAATATGGACCCGCAGGACTAAAAAACAACTTGAGATAAAGAATCAAATGATAATTTATGATTAAGACTAGCTTAAAATATTTTTGTTTTTTAAAGTATAAAAGGAAATAGTTCAATTTTAGAGTATTTATTATTTAATTCTAACAGGGCCTGTGCAAGGATAATTTTTTTGGAGTGTTTTGATTATTTTTTTTCTAATTTTTTGAGAATAATATGAGGTGACTTTTTTTTTTGTTGAAAATAAGATATGGGGCTTTTTTATTTGTTACTTTTTTATAATAGGATCCAGCCTTTTTTGGGTGACATTTCTTAGACTGTGTCGATATTTAGTTAAATGGAACAAGTTTTTTTAGAAAGTATGTATTATCTATTTCGAAAAAGTCATTTTTATAGAAAAAGGACTTTGACTTTATGTCCCGGGATACTTCTCAAAGATAATTTACCGGGAATGATAATCTTTTAATGAGTATCTTTAGATAATGCTTGGCCTTGATCTAATTAAAAATTTGCAATTGTCTTTCCCTTTAGAGAAACAGAAAATAAACACTATTCATTAGAGCAAACAAATGTAATTTACAATTCGGCCTACATTATTATCAAGGAGTATATATTCATGTAAATAACATGTTTGAGGCCAAATTAGGGGAAGTATACATTCAATATGTAGAACTGCAAATATGTATACCTATATATATATAGATACATAGATTGTAATGCTAATTATAAAGGAAAAGGTGTAAATATACAATTATACATATGGAAATTTAATACAGAAAAGCTTCGTTATATTCACCTCCTTACTATCTCTATAGTAATAATATTTGTATCTATTATAATTTTGTTCTTGGGAATAAAACAGCGAACAAGATTAACAATCAGGCTGGAATTGGGCCGGTCAATACTTAACCTCCACCTCTAGCCATCTGGTTAATTGGGCATGAGCGTTGTTTTCCTATTAGTTTGTAAAGAAACAGAGTGACGCCATCTTGTGGCAATATAATAGAACTCCCTCAATGAAAATGCTATTTAATATAAGTTATAGGTGTATATTACTCACATAGAGGGCACAGTAAACATTGTTCTCAGCACTTTTGTATTTTTTCAAAACTAGTTTAAATAAAAAGCTTCAAACTATCCCACCACCTGTCTATGAGATAAAAAATCATGAATGTGACTTTAGAGGTTTAGTAACGAGTAACAGAGTTTTGGCTAAAGCTTAGAAACTTTATTGACTTAAGAGAAAACAAAGGGCGTCCGCAGGATTACATTTATGTTCATAGCTATTCATAGTAAATTTGCAATTTTTTGCAAAAATAATAAATTTCAAATATTAAATTTACTGGTAGGAATCAAAAATAATTCCTCCTCTTTTTTTTTTTTTTTTGGGGGAGGGGACGGACTCTTCAGTCCTCCCCAGTGGACGACCCTGTATATTTTCACTGAAAGGATCCTTTTCAAAATAAATCTGTCAATTTATCTTTTTATTATTGTGACGATCAATTTTGGCTAGTTTAAGTGCAATTTACAACACAACCAAAGGTTTGATAAGAATAACTTGATGGTAGAAATGAACGATGATTGGCCGAAGAATATAAATTTAATTCACACTCAAGTTTGAAAGACTTCATTCTAGCTTGCTTTTGTGTTGACGGGCAGCATAGATTTAGAAGCTCTCTCTCTGTAAAGTAATTATAAATAATGTATTGAGTTGGGATAACAAACGCCTTCAAAAATGCGTCGAATAGAAATATACACAAAGAACTCTATTTTTACACACAACTTCTGTTGTTGCTTTTAAAACTATGTTCTATATATAATTCGTATACATGTGTTAGTATGATGAGGGTGGAACTCACTAAAAAGAGAGAATCTACATGATATTAATACATACAATATTTTAAATGTATAATTTATGAAGTAGGGGAGACCAGGAAAGTTGCAGATCTATTCAAGGCCCTCCCCTGTCTAAAAAAGCATGACTGATTTAATTTCTATTATAAAAAGTAATTGAGTATTTTTATTAACATCAAAAATTGTATCGACATTGAGGAAGACGCCATTTTATGGGATCAAAGTTGATATTTTTACTAAATAAAATGTACAAATTTCTAATAAATCTGGATTAAACTCCTTCCAATGTCTTGAATAATAAAATAGGCTGAACACCTGCAATGTATTCTACTTGATGACAATGATACATACGGATATTTGAATTTAATCAAACTATTATGTACTAAAAATCCCATCAAATATCAAGATTTTTTTTTGAAAAATTGGGGATGAAAAAAGTAGTATAATTAAGAAGAAAATATCTTATTCTTTCCATTGTAATATGTAATCTCTACAACATGTAAATATGAAAGTATAACGACGTAAATACATATTTTTAATAGATATTAGGGTCAGATATATAACACAACTATGCAAGAAACGGATACAATTTTAATAGACAGTCAGGTTTTTAGTCCTTTTTTTAGTTGATCCCTTTTAAACTCCAAATAGTTTATTGTTTTCTTTCAAATAAAAAAAAAAAGGTTTTATTGTTATAGAACTTAAAAATGGCTCATAATAACACAATGTGAAAACGCTCTATAGACATATTTAGATGACTTTTCATGGTGTTGAGTTATTCAAACATTAAGATATCTAATAAGATTTATTTTATAGATCCTTGATAATTATTATAGATCGGAAAATATAACTCTCAAAAAACTCTTCATGTCCCTGCCCTGACTAAAAGATCAAGGGGGATGTAAAGTGTTATTAAATAAAATGATAAATTATGTAAGGAAAACTGCAGTACTTGTTGCAAGTGTACTCTGAGCGTAACAATATAGGAACTTTCTTATCATTGAGTCAGTTTTGTGTTATGATAAAATAATATCAACTGATAACCAAATGACTTATAATAATTCAAATCATATTAATTACATGACTAACAGTTAAAAACTGACTGTATTATTACAAGGTAATATAAAAATAGAACTGTTGCAACCGGCTCCGGTCTACCTTACTAAAGTTCAACTCGTAAAGCACTTAAAGAGGGAATATCAGGCTTTTTATGAGTATTTATTCATCGAACGTTTGCAAAAATCATAATATGTAATTGTACACTTTATGTATATATGTGAAAAATATACATTTATGTCATTTGTTATATTAGCAATATAATCCTAATTGTAAATAGGATATCCACAGCTGCTCTGACCCAACATATATACTAATAAATGACGAATATAGGTTAATAGTGTTGGGTTTCGCTCTGGACCCTTCAGGAACCGTTATAATTGTGATTAAATTCAAACTTGACAAATTACGTACTATAATTCATTCTACGACAAAAATGGTCTAGATCCGATTCCAGGTCATTTTCGGTCTACTGTCTAAATTATGCCTGGAACGAAATACTAATTCAAATAGATTTACTATGACCGAAAGAAAAATCTATTATGTCTTGGACGGAGTCTCAACGATAAACTAATGTAAAATCTAAAGTAAAAGTTTGGCCGTCTTAAAGTATGTACGTACATTCTAGGGTATTTATAATAACATCAACTCTTGCAAACTTCACTCTAAAAGGATGTTCCATTAAGGAAATAAGGGAACTTTATGATGCAAGCATGAGACACAATTTGAGTATTCAATAAGTTGATAAATTTTACTGAATTGAGTGAACCATTAGTTCTTTTGCAAAAATTTGTTGTGAAAAAGTCTTTAAAAATTAACGTTGATTAGACTTAAGAGACATCAAGCGAGTAAAAAAATAATGTAGATATGTCTGCATGCAACTTCTTAGTCATTTTTGAACTAAGAAATAACAATTTAGTCATATTAATGAAACCTTGCAGGCGTTTTGCATGTAGCGTTAAAAAAAGAAAAAAATTGTAGGGACTAAAATACTCCCTAATTCGTTAATTTTGTTCCTCAATCTGTTATTATTTCATTCTTGAGTAAAGAACTTAAAGTATTGATGTGTGAGTGTGCTGATAAAAAAAGAAAGTAACGTGTAGGATTTGTTGGGGATTATCTAAAGTAAAGTTTGTCTGTTTATCGACACCTAAAAAATCCTGTCAATTACTTGTGTACATTATTTATTAATTTCAGTATAGGAAAATTTTAAAATGAGTAAACTTATGATATCAAAATACATAAATCAAGGGTTTCCTTGTGGTTTTTGTTGTCAATGATATTTTAAATCTTAAATAGCTGTGGATTTTATAAAATTTTCTGTTAAAATTTGCTTACAAAAAAATAATTTTCTGTGAATAGCTGTAAATTAAAAAAAAATTCAAACAAATTTAAAATTAGAAATTTTTATTACAAAAAAAATTAAATTTTCATAAATAATTATAGATTTTTTTCTATTTTTTTTTTTTTTGTGAATTTTTTTGCTATGTATTTTATGAAGGTATAATTAAAATATTAGTCATATTTATAATCAATGAATGTTAACACCAAGACAGCAGAGTTCTAAAACGTCACTAGCTTATATCTATAATTATTACACCATTTAGAAAAAATTGATCAGTGGTACGTATTTTGGGTCTGATTTGGGAATGTCTTTATGATTTAGGAAGGTAAGTTGCGAAACTTTGGTTCCGGATGACATAATTTGTTGATATTTTTTCTTCTTTTTGTAGAACTTATAAGCTGCGCGTTGTTATTTAGAGAAATATTCATTACTCATCCTACAGGGGCGCCCACAAAAGGTGGACTGGAGGTGCTGTAACTCCACTTCCCCCAAAAAAAAAATTTTTGAAAGATATTTTTGCTTTTTAAGATATTTTTTTTGGTCAAAATGACAAAATTTTAATATAAAATTTAATTTTTGAACTTATTTTGACCCCCCAAACCAAAAAACATTAATATAAAATTTAATTCATTCTTTAGCAGGGAACATGAAAGAATAAATTATGTGTCCTTAATGATTGAAAAATAGTAATACTGATGAGTTATATTTATAAGTCCTTATTGACTTGGAGTAGAATTGAGTTTCGACAACGTAGTTAATTCCTATCTATATCTTTAAAAATAAAGATTAAAGTATTTATAGGTTTTAATCAATGAAAGGGGATATGAATGGTGTGATATGATAAAATAACAAATTAGGTAGTTTACACCATGCTCCAAGATAAGAAAAATAAATAATTAAGTTACATAACTATTTGATATGTTATATACATACATAAGCTAAATATTAATATGTACATACATGTAACATGTATCTCTAATTATTAATTATCTATGTGGTAATTGTCTAATATCTACCATAACATAAAACAAGAATTCAGTAGAGTTCGAGTTTTTGTCCTTTTGAGTAGTGATACTAGAAATTTCAATTATCACTATTCGAATTTGAATTTATTTCGAGGATTGGTGTTTTGATTATTAAAGTTAAATTAGGGAAAAATATTTCTGGGGAGTTTTTTGGGAAAATATTTGAACTTTGGTAAAGTGGAATTTTTATCCGAGTTTGATTGATAACCGAATCTAACAATACTGTTTGATGTTATGTCACGGCTAAAAATAGAACAGATCCACATTTTCTCAGATTCTTTAGATCTGTATACTCAAGTAAATTTTGTGTACCAAACTTTCGGATCCAGATCCAAATTAAAATCAAACAGATCCTTATTTCGAAATTTATAAGTACTTTTTCAAATTTCGGACCTAAATAAAATAGGATCAGAATACAGGTTACACTTTCACAGATGATGCCAAAACAGTAAATAACCTAATTTTATTTCTATTACAGCATAATTGTTAGTTGTTATTAGAACTATTGTTATAATAACATTTGGCACGTTGTAAAAATTCTTCCAACAATTATTTAATAATAGTTGATAACTGTTCACAGCTTAATAATAACTAATTTGTATCTAAATAATCAATGTTAGGAACACTGATTAGAGGAAAAGAATTTGAAATTTCTACAACTATATAGTGTACACTAGAGTGTTCGCTATTTTATAAAGTTGACCAAATTCAAAATTATCCTGTATTCCGAGATGTGTTTAGGTGTTGGTAATGAGCTCCTAATTTTTTTTCTATGCCATCAAAAACCGTAACCCTCCATCCAGTCAAAGTTTTTAAACAACAAAGTATCCTAGAATAAATGTGATCAAGAGAAAATAATACAATAATTTAATTGTAACAAATCAATAAAAATTCCAAAAGTCTGATTTCATGAATTCATTCACCGAGTATAGAAAGATTTAAAAACTATGTATCTTTATACCTATTTGTATATTTTTCTTAAAAATATTTAATAATATACATTACTAAATAAATAAAAAATCCATAATTATTTATCTACTATATTTGTATGCTCTCAATAGTTACTCCATGAGTTTTAACTTACAAAACCGACTACATAGTAAAGTAAAAAAAAAATACTAACAATTTCAAATTATTTTTTTAAAATTTAAATTTAAATTAAAAAAACAAAAGATTTTTTTCTTTTTTTGATTTGACTTCATTTTGAAGTACTTCCGGTTCGCTGGAACTTTGACGAGTTGAAGGGTAATGGTTTTTGATGGTACAGAAAAATAAAATTAGGAAGTAATTACCAACATCTATACACATCTCGTGATCCAGAATAATTTTGAATTTTTATCAACTTTACAAAATAGCAAATACTCTGGTGGACATTTTAGTCTTTGTGTGCATTGATATACCTCCCTAACACACAAAATATGTATACTGTGTCTTTTGTAGTCAGTAGTGTTTTTTTTTGTTTCTTTTCTCCAAATTAGTGTTCTGAACGTTGATTGGTTGAATTATAATTTGTTCCTTTTAAAATGTAAACAATTCTCAACAATCATTGAGCAAAAGCTCCATAGATGAGTAAAATTGGCTAACTACCAACTGATTTCTAGCTCTTTTTTCACTTTCTTTTAGAAGGAAAAAGTTGTGTGATATAATAAAGGTAACGTGGTGTGAGATGACGCGTATGGAATAACCAGGGGTTGCAGCTTTTTATGTAGATGTCACTCCAATCACTAATTAAGTTAATTAGAGCGAATGTTCGATATATGCCATTAGTATGTTCTAGCTATCATTCTTTTTTTTTTTTTTTTATATTATTTCAATCAAAGCTGGGAGTGACTAATAGCTAAAAGATAGCAAGGACTGTAGGACTGAAGAACCGACTAATCCGTCTTTAGAACCATTAAATGTTAGAATAGATCAGACCGGGGAAAAAAACTGAAGGGAGGGTGGAAGACTCATGAAAAAATCAGTCCTAGGACCAATTCAACACCACGTCGTGACCTCACTAATAATAATAATTAAAAAACACTGTATTTTATTGTCAGCTGTCAATTTTCCAGCTCCTTTTACTCTAATCACTATTCTGAACAATAATTGGTTGAAGTTGTATTATCACTTGTTCAGCTCAGTGTAAATATTGTCAGCTATGACCAGACAAATGTATTCTTTAATGAATGTTTTTTTTTTTTGCTTTACCATTACGAAACAGCTACCAGCAACTGATTTTGGTCATTTTTTGAAGCTGCGACACTTGACGAGAAAAAAAAGCTATCTGTGCAGAACAACGAAAAATATTTGGAGCAACGTAGTTCAACGCACAATGAGGTCGGGAAAAGTTATTATCTTGAACTCAATGTACGTAAGTTCAATACCCAATCGCTTCTAGAAAACAACAACAACGTTATGTATATGGACTTCAAAGACAATTCCCAGGTAAGAGGGAGAAAATGTAATTATAATTGTATCAGTCCTTATTTAGGACAAAAGACTGCAGTCACGTCCTGATCACTCTCGGTATGGTCTAGTTCAGTCCTGTATATCAGCCCAAAAACTGATAAAGTTCAGTCCTTGGTGACGTCATGCAACTTTATTTCTTCTTTTTTAATCAGTTCTACTATCGATAGTACGAAGGACCGGTCCTAAGACTGGACTGGACGAATTAATAAGCATAAACAGTAGAATTCTAATTGTAATATTATAATGTTTACTTATACTTTTTGAGTGCATTTCCATCTCACTAATTAAAGGATTATTAAAATATATAACTATATTTGTAGTTATTTACCTCTATAAACTCCAACAACTTGTTAAAATAAGGATATAATTACGTAATAAGTTTAAATTCCCTCCATTATTTTTTTAAAATCTTATTGATTCCTTCAACTTTATTGCAGACATTCAAATGTTGATTGTTATTGCTATTGATTCAAGTGAGGACGTTTCGAAATTCTCTTTAGAACATGCTTTAGAAAAGTTTGTTTTCCGGGTACTATATTTTATATTTACTCACTTATAGAAAAGCTTTATTTTCCTTCAACAACAACAAACAAATAAATATATTTCAAGTGCATTCTATCTTGTTAGCATACTTATGTTCTTATTATAACTACAATTTTAATATTTTGTTCCACGGCTCGCTTCTTGAAATAAACAAAGATGTAGTGAGTGTATTTTCCTTTGAGCTGTTTTTATTAATTTCCACAAATTGAGTCTTCATGATGTAAAGCAGCTGACTCTACGTATAACGAACTCCAAAAAGGTAGTACAAAGGATTTGTATATATATTAATTTATATCAATTAAGGGTCGTTGTTTATTATTTGAGTCATTTCATACTATGTCATTGATACTTAATTTGATAAAATTATCCATTCGATGTATGTATGCAATAATTAATAAATTTTATCTAAATATTAATTAACAGTTGACAATAACAACATTTATACAGAAGGCTACCTACTGTATGTTTTTGTCAAATGGTTCCTTTCCTGTTAACGGTCTCGATTGAGAGTAGATCAAAAAGTTAGTGTCCTATTAATTACAACTACAATTTGTATGTTTTGGTCAACTGTTTTTTTTTATAATGGACCAAGTGATAGGAGTTTTTTTTTCTTCATTTTTAAGAAGAGTCTTGTGCATAAAGTTTTTGCTATTTTTATACTAGCCCATATCATGTGGAAATCAATTACATCACTATAGAAATACAAGTTCTGTTATATAAATTTAGATGCACAAGAAAACCATTAAAAATATTGTATTTTATTTGTTAAAAAAATTAAAAACTTTTTTTATATTAATAAAGTAATAAGTTGAAATAAATTTTTTATCGAAGTACACAAAAACTGCTCTTTTTTTTTAGAGAGTCAACTGGTTTTTTTAAACATTTTTATCGAGTGATGGAATAAACTCTTAGTAGATGACGTAGATGACAACAAGATGTGGGAACTTACTTATAATAATTAATATTTTAAGGACTTGTATTAGAGGACGTCGACTCCCACTGAGAATTATTATACGTCATATTCGATTCTTCTACATTTAATTTTAAGTATTCTATTATTTTCTCACCTTTTTTATTTGTATTTTTCTAATTTCAAGCTGACATACTAGTACATTGATAGATAGGGATTTATCTTATCTGTACGACACTTATTTATTTCAGAATGAGTCTGAGTATTATTATTTTAAAGGTGGAAAAAATAATAAAAATAACATGGAGAAGTAAATTATGATTCTTTAAGCGTAAAATACATTCATTATTTAAGAAAAAGGGACTTATCGAATATTTGATCCGATAGGGCCATAAGAATATCCCCCTGTATGTAGTTAGTTTGAAGGTCAAGCAACCATTAAAAGAAAAGGGCATTTAAAAAGGGAAGGAATACGTATTCGGCCTCTTACAGCAGAGCTGTGGAAAGTTGGCAAATGATATAATGGTATCATAGTCACAGAACCTTACAATTTTATTACAGAACTATTGCACTTAATCATAAAAAGTGGGGCTAATGACCACTTGGCTTATGTGGCTCCAGCACCACTGGCCTCATGTGTCCCAATATTGAATGACCTCAAGATACTAAAAAAACAGTGTTAATCCAGAGGCGTCCGCACGATTATATATTTTAATTTGTTTAGGGGTGTGGGGGTTAAATTAATTTTTTTTTGGAAAAAAAATTCAAAAATCCTTAGTTATACTCAAAATATTTAATTTTTTGTGAAAAAAATTAATTCAAAAATCGATAGTTATTATTTATAAATTCAATTGTTTTAGAAAAAAATTTCAAATATAAAATAATTAGAAAAAAAATTTATATTTTATATTATTTGGAGAAAAACTTCCAAAATCCATAGCTATTCACAAAAAAAAAAAAAAAATTCCAAAAAATTGAAAAATATTTAGTTTTCTACTAAGAAGCAATAATTCCTTAATTTGACCATCCCAAATTAGCTACTACCACTCCAGCCCAAACCCTACGGACACAACTATCTGGACTAATTATTCAATCATTGTACACAGCTTAACTAGAGACAAATGGAATTCAACCAATCAGCTCTAAAACGCTTATTTGAGGAAACTAGATATTAAAAAAATAGCTAACAACAAAATCGAGTATACATTTTTACACTAAAAATGAAGTAATACACCTAATTATTCCTCATACAAAGAGATAATTAGTAAATAGTGCTTATTGTTGTTATTGTATTTTATCATGTGTGTGTCCTTAGAACATAGCGGCACATGAAGTTGGTTTAAGCTCTTATAAAAAGAGTTGAAAGATCATTATTAAGTGAATCTACAAAAAGTCTATCAAAAAAGAGGCATTTTAATATTTATGGCTCTTAAATAATCTTTCCAATCATGGATATTTCTTCTTTAAATAGTAACTACATGAAAGTGAGGCATGTATGGAACCCATTTTTCCTAATTTTGAGACATAACGTGTTAATTTGTGCAATTTCATTGATATATTATATATTAATAAAGGGTCACAGGGGTTGGGGAGGCTTGGCTTATATATTTTTTCTGAAAAAAAAATTGAAAAATTTCAAACTTTAATATTATATAAATGTTTTTCAAAAATCCCCAAATATTCTCACCAAAACTTAAAAAAATATGCAAAACAAATTCAAAATCCATAGCTTTCACAAAAAATTAGATTTAAAAAAAAATCAAAAATGCAAAGCTTTTCTCAAAAAAATATATTTTATGGAAAAAAAATTCAAAAATTGAATTAAATGTAAAAAAAAATTAAAAAAAATTGAAGATTAAATTTCCAAGTAATAATCAAAAAAATAATAAATTAGTATCTCTAATATATTTAAAAAAAACATATTATCGATTAAGATAAAGTGATTTAAACATATTTAAATCATTTTTTCGAAAAAAAAGATTTATTCCGAATTAGCTGTTTGCAATATACATATAATATTTCTTCATGTAAGCAATATTTTGAGGTAGATTTTAAATTCGTTTCAATTCAATATGCCCCTATCTATGTAAAAGTTTCAAGTTTTACATACTTGAGAAGTTGATTAAGGTAGCTTTTCCACTTTTTTCAAAATCTCATTGTTGCTCAAGATCATTATAAATATAATTCTATCAAATTGCAAAATGCGCAGTTTTTTACCATAAAAAAGAGAAAAAGTTCGATTTAAGTGAGCATCATCAAGTCACCCTAAGCTACAACTGTACAACATTCACATCTCTCATCTAATCCCTAATGTCTATACATACTGGCATTAAGAAAAGAAAAATCAGACTTTGTCTCATTTCATTATTATTGTTATTTTTAAGGGTAGCTTTTTTTACTCCCCCCCTGTCCCAGCAGCTTATCGCCTTCTTTATTCCTAAGAAAACAACACACAAAGAAATGAGACAACAACACTCTGAGAAGAAGCTTTGTTTTTCCTATCTCCTTCTTCTAACACACATGCATGTTTTTTTTTTTCAAATTTTCTTCACAATTCTTTCTTGAATCTACATTAGGGGGTTTCAAAAGATATTTATTCCTCATACATTCCATAATTTCTCTTACCAAAATATCATTCTACTCCCTAATGTATTCTCATCCAACAAAATTAAGTGTCCCAAAAAAAAAAAAAAAAAAAAATTATACTTAATTTTCTAATTACAAAAGAATAATTGACCAATGAACACCCATAGAAACCTCAAAGATATTTTAACAAAACATCAGGGGCGTTTAGATTTTGGAATTCTTTTCAACAAAAAAAAAAAAAAGACAAAAATTAACATTTTTTTGTAAAAATTGGTGCAATCAAATTTGTTTGGAAAATCATCAGTGTTTAAATTTAATAAATTACATTTTATGATTTTTTTTTGAAATATAAGCTCTTCTCAAAAATTAAATTATTTAAAAAAAAAAAAACATTTCAGAAATTAAGTTTGAAATGTTCAATTTGTAGAAAAAAAAATTCAAAAATACACACCTATTCACAAAAAATAAATTTTGTCAAAAAAATTCAAAAATTATATTTCTTTTATATATAAGCTCTTCACAAAGAATTAAATATCAAATATTAAATTTTATAGTAAAAACGAAAAAATATTGAATTTATGGAGGACAGCCCCTCCAGCCACCCCCTGAGGTCACCCCTAAACGTGCTTAATTAATTGTGGCTGGAGCAGCTTGGCTTTGGCAAGAATAATCTTATAAATATGATCCTGTAATAGTGTTCCTTATTTAGAACTGAAAACTGCAGTCCTTTCTAGTTCACTCTCGGTCCTGTCCAGTTCAGTCTTGCAAATCAGTCCTAAAAACTTAAAGTTCGGTTCTTGATGACGTCATTCAACTTTATTTCTTCTTATAAATAAGTTCTAGTACTGATAGTCTGAAGGATCGGTCCTAAGACTCGACTGAACAAATGTGGTCTGTCTTCTTAGCCACTAATGCAAGAGGTTAACCAATTAACTAGGCTAAAACCTACTTATCCTTTGATATTTCGTCCCACTATATAGAATCACCCTAATATATCATACATATACACACAACGTAATAATAAATATATAGTCAACTTGAGAAAGCGATAAGAATCCAGGTAAATATACATGTCTTCATAAGAGTTGTATAAATATGCAGGTATCTACATATTTTGTTGTTTTGAACCGAATCATACGATCATAGGTGGTGCAACATTGTTGTTCCCATTCATTTATTTACATATTAACAATTTAAAAAAAAAAAATTATTTAATTTACCTTATAAAACGTTAATAAAACTGTTTAAATTTAAAATTATGTGTAGTGTGGGATTCAAGTCAAAAAATTTGAGTGTTAGGATACTATACCAACTACACCATCTGACATTAGAATTGTCTTTGAAGTCAATATGCATTCAGTATATTTCCTTCTTTTCGAACGACCAAGTATTGAACCTACTCATATTGAGTGCAAGATAATAATTTAGCCCCCTCCCCTGCGGGTTATCCATTAACTAAGAAAATTGTCCGCTTTAGGTGAGCAAGATATATATTTTTCAGTTCGAGTAATACTCGAATCCAAAGCTAGATTTAAGACACTTTATGTAAAGTAATAAAGATAATGAATAATTCCCCATTCACTATTTTAAACTTCATAAATAAATCCAAAAATTAAATTTATTTTCGGAAAAAAATTTTATATTTTAATTTCAAATATTAAATTATTAGGAAATAATTCAAAATTCCACAGAAATTTACGAAAAAGTTTCAAAAATCCATAGCAGTTAAAAGAAAAATTAATTTTTTGGATTAAAAAATTGCACAATTAAAATAAATTTCAATTACTGAAATTTTTTAGCAAAAAGCAAAACTACCTTAATTTGGGGGGTGGGTTGGAGGAGCTGTAGCCCCCCCCAATTAAGATAGTTGTAGTGACAGTAAATTATACATACGGCCCAATATTTCACAGACATATATATAATTCAATTATAGGGTTTTATTCAAATTTAAAGGAGGACTAGTTAATATAACCAGCAATGATGAATTACTGTAGAAACTACATTTTATATATGAAACTTAATTTCCCCTCAATATACTCATTCAATAAAAATCTAACAATTTATAATTATTTTGTTGTGACAATGGATTTTGTCACTTATAAGTGCAATTTGTGGAGCCTCCTAAAGATTATACTTAATAATTTGTTCATAGAAATTGCTGATAATAATTCGAAATTTTTTGAGAAAGATTGTACAAGATTGCGTTTGTGTTGATGGGCCAATTAGAAGACATAATTTATTTCCGATACAGCCTTTAAAAATAGAATTTAATTTATCTTTTTTCTATAGCTGATTGATAAATATGTAATTAGCAGCGTCTTCGAAGGATTTATCAAAATAATTTATACATAGAAATGTGTTCGTTTGAGGTTGGTGCTGTGTTGATGGGCTACATAAGTATTATTTTTTCAAAATGTATAGAATATAGGTACGTAGATATAAAGTTTAATCTTAAATCATTTTTACTTTATTCTCATTTTAAAGCTAGATATATCAAATTTCCATTGTTAGATTAGATACATAAATGAGGGGGAGGGAAGGGTATGGTTTTCAAAAAATTAACTTTTTTTTGGGAAAACATATGAAAAAAATTTAATTTCAAATTTTAGATTTTTTTGGAATAAATTTATACAAATTCCCAAATATTTACAAAAATTAAATTTTTTGGTAAAAAAATTCTAAAACTAAACTAAAAATATTGAATTAAATAAATGAATAAAATTTATTTTAAATATTGATTTTTTTAGAAAAAAAAATTTAAAATTTAATTTGAAATATTAATTTTTTTGGGAAAAAATTTCCAAAATTGAACTTAAAATATTAAATTGTTGGAAAAAAAAAATTCAATAATCTACACCTACTCACAAAAAATTAAATTCTTTGAAAAGAAGTTACAAAAATTCTAAGCTATTCACAAAAAAAAACAATTCTAAGATTACATATCAAGGATTAAATTTTCCAGCAAAAAGTAAGTATTCCTTAATTTGGGGAGGGCTACATCCCATCTAACCCCCTCCCTGCGGATACTCCTGAATATATGTACAATGCCTTAATGACTTTTAATCTTTGTGTGTTTGAATTGTTATTGTTTTTTAATACCATATCTGAAGAGATCCAAATTCCAAGAAAGAGGATTATTATTGACCAATTATATATAGAGTAAAATAACTATTTTTATAAAGAATGTTTTTTTTTGTTTTGTTGATTCTACATATTTCTAAAGATGTTGTTAACGAATAAAAAACAAAAAATAGTTACCTTGAAGAACAGCCCCCCCCACCCCATGTTATTTTTTCTATCTTGATCTTATGTATTGCTTCAGATATGCAGATTTGACAGGTTTTTACATTATATCTTTCTCTGAAATGTTAGAAGGACCTATTCCAAAAATGTTTCATTTGGCAAAAAATTAAGAAAAATAAAATTTGAACGTTATTTAATAAATTAATTTTGACTTTCCTTGAAGTTTCAAAATATCATAATTTTTAGGGGGGCGGGATAACATTTTTAACTACTAAAGTCAATTAAAGTCAACTTAGAACCCCCCAAAAAAAAAAAAAAAAAAAAAAAAAAAAAAACAACAACTAATGAGAGATAAATAAAAAATCTTTCAAAAGTTACAATATAGTTTTTTGTCTAAAATGATTATTACTTATAAAAAAATGACAAATAAATATTGTTGTACCGCGTATAGCGTGTACTTTAGTCCTTTATAAAGGTGTAGTAAAAATAAATCCATCAATCTCTCCTTTGCAATCAAAACAGTGCTTACATGACAGTATTATTCTATTTCCATTATTTTATCCCCAATTTTGACAATTGGCCTTTCATTGTATCTTTAACATCAAAATTACCGGAACAAAATCGACTAAACCAATATTGCACGAAGTTAGCTTTTAAAGAATGGTAACCACAAACAGTATTCCCAATTTTATTCGCCTGGTTTAAATTTTCCCCTTCTTCGAAGAAAAACTGTAAATAATTGCGAATTTTCTCTTTGCCGGTGTCCATCTTTGACAACCGCTCAAACAATGCTTACTTAAATAATCCCTAAAAGTTTTTTAGTACGGAATCTTATTTTTCTAACACTATATAGCGTAATCCGATCGCACTTTTACAATGCAAGATATCTATTACTAAAGGAATTAAATTGGAGGAATAAAGGATTATTGTTTACTACTCCTATTATAGAAAAAAATATCTAATTGCACTTTTTAAATTGAATAACTGCATGTTTTAAGTGTGGGTGGTAAAATAGTGGACTTTTTATAACAAAGAAAAAGGGTAAACTTTTGCAAAAATGAAAAGGAGTACAACATTGAAGCTATATCACATACTTTTTTATTGATATGTATTTTTATTTTTCGAATTGATTTCCATTGAATTCTACCATGACCTCAAACCTGGACCTAAAGGTGCCGCAGAAATTTCTGACAAATGCCTCGGATATGACCCCCCACTACTGCTCAACAGGGCATTGAGGCCATCCAAATTTCGCTGAGGATTAACACAAACTTTCTTCTCAACTACAGTACAATTGGCATAGTCGAGGGGGAATATTTTTTGAAGGACCACTTATGCTATAACAAAGTAAAAAATTTCTGGTCTCTCTTGATCCGGTTGGTCTTGATTGCGGTTGAAAGTAGTTGTCGATATCGTCGTTCATAAGAGGCCTTCTCCAAATCCTTCACATACCTCCTCACAGTTCAATAACCGACATTGTGAGCCTTGGCATTCTGCCTCATCGACTTGGCCTGACTTCTGGTAATCACAGAATCACGTCTTCGATTATCCCAATTTCCTTGCATCAAACTCTGCCAGGGATCTCTCAAAAGCTTTGATCTGAAGCCACCATACTTTTAATCTTGGACACAAGACTCTGGGAGCACCATACGATCTTCATGATCTTCACGATACTCACTTGGTCTTGGAGCAAATCAGACACCACTTGTCTTTTCGCCTCCATGCTGACAATTGTTGATTTTTGAAAGTTTGTTTTCTCATTGTTTATTAATAGGAATAGTCCCTACTTCTATCTAGTATTTTAAAATATTCACCCTAAAGTAATCCAGATTGATTTAAAGTCAAGTCCACGATTTTACCTCAAACAATGTAGTATTGGCTTTCGTTCTAGGTATCCTTCCCGGATCTAAAACCGTTTTAATTGTGAATAACTCGTATTTACTTCAGTCTGGAGAGGAGATGCAGTCAAATTTGTTTAAAATAATATTAAAAAGTCGATTTGGATCCGGTCCAATTTTATTTTATTGTAGAAACTAAATTTGGAAAGAAAAAAATGATGAAATGACGATCCAGTTTGATATAGATAATAAATCACTTAGGACCGAACCGAATAAATTCGGAGTCAGAAAATGTCTCAACCCTAGTAACGTCACTCCAAGTCTCTTTTTATGCTTTGAATCTCCTTAACAAGGTCTTAATAAGAAATATGAAACTGAGTTGTAATTAATCCCTATACAATATACAGTCTACTTACATACAAAAAAAAAAAAAAAAAATCATCCCAATATTTGCCTCTTTAGTCAGTCCTACGATTCATGACACACAAAAAATTAAAATATTAGTAAGGGAAATAAAAAGCGTTAGTTGAAGCTTCTTAAGTTGGAAATTGAATTTGATACTACTAACTTTTCGAATGTGTTATAAGCGTTTTCTAAATATTTAATACGTATATTATATTATAAACATAAAACAAAAACTGAATAAGCAACTCCTTAATAACAAAGAAAATAATAATTAATGTGTAAATAAGTAAAATTAAAATGATTATACCTTATAAACCTTAGCCATATAAGCAAGAAAATAAAAGTCTAAATAACTTGATATATGAGGCCCGTCAACACAAAAGTAAACTAAAATCAATTTTTCCAAAATTATTTCATCGTTTATTTATATAATTGATTCAAATATGTCTATAAAATATGTGTAAGACAAAATAGAAAATCCTTTAGATGTTATCTGAATAATAACACCATCTTTAAATTTTCCGGATTTCAAATCTCTACCCTGTATATGAGGTAATAAAAAATTGAGATTTTCTCCTTTTCTTGATTTATGTACAAGACTGTTTTTATTTTGATACAACACATATATATGTACTCAAGTTAAAGAATTACATGGATAATTTTTTAGTAATTATTACCTAGTTATATATTAACAGTCAGTTAGCACTTCATTACTCAGGGGCCGCGCGACAGGGGGTGAGCATGGCCACCTCACTTTTTGAGAATTATCATATAGTCAGATGTTAATATTTTGATTTCCAAAAAGTGGACATGTGGCCAATTAGTTTCAGTTTTTGGTGGAGAAGGGGAAAAGTGTAAATTAAAAATTTAAGGTTTAATTTGCATTTTTGTTTTTAATAATAAAAAAATTGTATTTTAATCTTCCTTCATTTTTAAACTAACTTTTATTTTGTATTTTATTTTTATTACAGAAAATTCATAATGTAACTGTATTAAAATATGAGGACCAACCGCCCTCTTTCTAAATCTTGAAAATCGATTTAACCCATAAATCACATATTTCATTTTCCCTGGACGTTCTAGATGTAAGAATAGAACTTGTTTGAGCATAGGATGACAATTGTTCATCTAACATAGAATCAAATTTTTTTTAAATCAGAGTTATTACACTCCAACTACAAAAGCAGTTCGCCGTGCCTGTTACATTTATTGCATCTCGAAACCTTCCCTCCCACAATAAATTAAAAAGGTCCAAAATCAGTGACCCAATTCTATCCAACTTGGAATTATTATTGACTAATTGTTGGGATTTGTTCACACCTTAATAACAAGAGTGGCTAATTCTAATTCAACTAACCACCGTTCAGAAAACCGATTTGGTTAAAATAAGCAAAACAATCGACAGTTAACAATAAAATAAATTGTAAATTTGTGTGTTAGGTATGTATATATAAAATATATGTACAGATTTGCAGAAAAAACGGTTCCCCTAAAAGGAGCAATAATATGTAGGTATGTATATCCTAAAAAACAAAATAACGGAAAAATCGCATATAAAAGAAATAGCCTCTTTGTTATAAAGTATTAGTAGAACTACAGCAATACTCCTAAAATATCTAGGGATATTTGAAACTATTTGAAACCGGGCTAATGCAGATGTTCGTGGATTTTATTAGTAAAATAATGTTGAAATAGAAAATGCATAGCGAAATCCGGACTTAACGAGATATTTCTTAGTACATATATATGTGAAATACTTTTTTTTCTCCATTAATTAAGCCTTTGATTGTATGCCATCCTGATGGAAAGAAGCATTGTAATAAATATATAAACGTCAGAAACATGTAACTAAGAAAATAATTAAGTCCAATATTTCTACAAAGAAAAAAAATACCAATAAAACTGCAATGAATCCACTTAGTCATAAATGTATTTATGTAAATTCTCTGCACCCTTTGGAAATTTAGATCTGAGTGAGTGAAAAAGAAAAATATTGAACTATGAACTCAACAACAAACGTATACTATTATCAGATTATTATTAACAAAGAATACTTTTGTTTATCTTACTTCAAAGTGTGCACCAATGTTGGGTCAAGGATTTTTCATCCTATTGAATTAAAAGGATGGAGTCCGGAGTAGATTCAAAACAAGAGATTAACTTTCTGAAAAAACACTCTATAACAATAAATAGTTAAAAAATAATGTTGTATTAACTGCATTAACTTTTTATACACATAAATAGACGAAACGGAACCTCGCACAAGAGGGTCCAATGGCAACACTGATGAATGTGTACACCTATGTATGTGTATTAGGATTATGCATGAAGAGAGCGTGCACTCCTTCGGCCTGTATAACTTGAATATACAGACAGTGTACGTACTAAGTGAAAGAAGAAAATGGGCGATTAGTGCGTTGGTGGACGTTAGCTATATATTTTCTTTATGTAACGACATCTATATTTGTTTCCTTGAACTAAATACTGATTACATTGTGTATATACAATATACATATAAGATTGCCGGCCAGTTTTATCCTAGTTCTTTCAGTAGCGCTGTCTTACTTATCAGTTTCTCATTGTTTTGTTTTTTGTTCGCCTATACATGCCTAATTGTAGCTTTGTAGCACTCCTCCTCCTTGTCCTAGCTGCATGATGAATGATAAATAAGTTTGAAAAGGAAAGAGCTGGAGCATTCAAATAAAAGAGCAAGTTTTTTATGTGGATAAAGTCTATAATTACAGTAATTTAACACATTTGAATTAGTTTTACAATACTATTAGTTAATATATGTGATAAAAAAACAACTTCGCGCAAGTAGGTGTGATCTTGATAAAATATATATTTGAGGTATTTCACAATTGATAAAAATACTATTGATTTTTTGTGGGTTCAGTAAGAACAAAAGATTCAATTACATACTTTTTGAACTGTACAATAACCCTAAACATACAAACAATGCCATTTCAACTAGCGTTGAGTCGACTCGAACAATTATCAACTTGATTCCATTCTTAGATTTTAGATTTTAATGACCCAGTTTGACTTTGCTCAATAAAACTCATCAAGTGTTCTGAGTCTTGTGGCCCTAAATTTAAAGGAGACAAAAAGAGCGTCAAACAAAATGGAGGAAGTGGATGTCCAAAATAGGCAGTTACTGACGAAAACATCGGAAAGAGTCCACAACGATTTTTGAAGTTAATTGACAAAGCCGATACTATATAAATATCAAATAAAAGTGTTGGAGATGAATATGTGGACATGCAAAAGCTGTCTGACAAGGGGATACCACATGATATCATAATCCATCAAAAGCAACAACATGATAATGATTTGGAGCCATTTTTAGAAAACTTCAACAGTAATAAATATGTACAATTTTTTCAACGATATGTGTCTCTGGATAAGCATGTCTCCATTACTACACTCCAGAATATAATCGATACCCAGCCGAGTTGATTTCACGTCATGAACCGAATCCAATGCTTGAGAAAACGCAACAATTGGCTGGCAAGGTTGTTGCATTAGTATTCTGAGATGTGCATGCTATAATATTAATTAATTACCAAGTACTGCACTATCAACAACAATTATAAGAAAGCCTTTTTTGGAGCGTTTGAAAGAGAAATCACGGAAAAAACCGAGAGAAATAAGAAGAATGCGTAGAGAAATGAGACGAAAAGGAGTTAAACATAAACAAGTATATTATAGACATCATTGTTACTCGACACTACTCTGATAAATACATGAGAGTTACAGCTATTTATACTATTAACATAGAAGCTAAAACAGTACTTTACATATACACATATTAAATAATACTAAGAATAAAAGGGGAAGAAGGCAGGAAAGAAGAACCTTTGTAGTTTACAATACACAATGCACCATGCAACAAATGACTGAAAACGATAGCAACATTGCATGCATTAGGCTACATTTTGCTTCCCTATCCACTGGACTCTCCAAAACTGGTCCGCAGTGACTTTTTTCTGTTTTTAGACTTCAGAAGAATGCTCACTGAACAAAAAAAAACCAAAAAAAAACCAACATAGGTTATTTAAAGGTCATCTCCAAAATCCAGGCCTATTTTGAGATTAAGTAGAAATCGTACAATAAAGAGGTTATCAGAAAATTGTATGAGTGCTATATTACCCTCGAACGTAACTACATTGAACAGATAAATCGAATCTTGCCAAATAAATTTGCTATAGGATATTAGCCTACGAATTTTTGGGGAGATGGTTATAACTCTTTTTGTTATAAATATATAAAAATATAATTATTTTGTGCCTATATGATAAAATACATCATGAGCTAAAGCAACGCCATCTTGGATTAATAAAGTCTGTACATTAAAACAAGAACATATTAAATGAGAAAGTGCAGTTCTTTCGTTTTTCTTTTCATTTCTAAAACTAAGGCCTAAATAAACGATTGTCTATCCCTGTTTTTGTTTATTATATGTTTGATTGAGTGAGTTGAGAAATGCGTGATTATCATTATTATGTCTTCAAAATTGGGAGATAAACCAATTCTAGAAGATCAAGGATAAAGGAATGATTTGAATCCATTACATATCCCCGATTTCTACGGTCCAACATTGCAATTGTACACAAGAAGACCAGGAGGCCTTTCTCTATAAGTCAACATAATCAATTATTTCACCACATGCCCGATGGGAACCTACTTCAGAATTGTCACTCGAAATAAGGATTGAACATATTGAATTTTAGTCCTTTCCCTTTGCAATTTCCGATGTCATACATTTCTTTGTGAAAGGACATGACATAAATTTGGAAAATTATGTATAATACGTCTACTACTTACAAGAGTAAAATTATTCAACTTTTCTGGAAGAAGTAATTCTCTTCGTATATTCCCTGTTTCTGGAACTGACTTTCATCCAAATCAAGAGTAACCCTGTGGACGGTGTTCTCAATAACTAATAAGGAAGAAGGAAATGCTCTTTTTAGGCTCATAATAAGAGGGAATAGGACTCGTACCAGTTGGAGAAGCATATTAATTCCGACAAGATGCGGGCAAGACGCAAGACTCTATCTCCTTACTCATTCATTAAGAAAATTTTTTATAGCCTAATCATTTCGGATACAAAATCCTCTCTGAAGAAGTCAAGGAGGAATAGGAAAAGCTCTGTCCGTCTCTTGCCTACCTTAATCATAACATACCCGTAAACTCCGAAACCACTTAATAATTCCTCCAGTCAATGTCAACTCGTTTGATCGATTCTTCTATCAAGGATCAGCTCAAGTATTGACTTCGCTTGTACTTAATGACAATTATAGTAGTCAATGTTCATTATTGAAAAAAGAAATACTAATTCTGCATAATTTTTTTTTAAAACTACATGTATAAAGGTATTACTTTTCAAAAAAATCCCCCATCTGCAGAAATCCACTATTTTCCTACACCATTGGCTCATTAACATTATTGTGGACGATGAAATTTGGACTCAGTACTCCTTCATGGATACCTTCAGAATGGTGATGTTTAGATGGTAGGTAGTACGGGATTTTTGCTGTGCGGCACATATTAGCCGAGATGATTTAGGTTTGGTGATGACAAGGGCCAGAGATCCTTTGACCAAATTCACCCGACCTATATTTTATTTTTCAGTAGGGTTATGATACTTTTGATGTCTGTCATGGAGCCCATCTTGAGTCCATGCCCGATTCTTAAACATAGGAGATGTTGAGAACAGGAAAAATATTGTGGGCCAAAATAATGCACGCTATCCATTTCGCCATTTACCCAGACTGTAGGTAAGACTATTCCATCACTTCCAATTACTCCCAATTTCATGGCTAATGGAAGTTATTTTGATCTTTACATATATGTAACACATAGGGGCACATCCTCTGGATTTCTCACGATTGTTCACACTGCCAAATCTAAGTATTTCATATAAAAATATATATACACAATATATTTCTTATTTTAACCAGATATTTTGAAATTACTTGAATGTTTATTCACAAAAAGTAATAAAGAAAGCAAATTTATAAATCTTTTGCGTCCACAAAACATCTCCAAAATGTTTTATTGCTAATATATGAAAGAATAAAGAAGTTATTTCTGCTTCAAAAGGTGTCCAAGCGCCATTGAGACATGCTGTATATGATAAACTTAGGATTTACATAGGAGGTTGAACATAAATATGATAAATATAATATAGCACAAGGATATTTTAGTCTCTGGGGTGGATAAACACTACAGGATAAAAAGCTATTAATGCACTAGTTATAATTTCGTGGGTTTTTTTAGCCATGAGCTCATTAAGCTCCCATTGACAAAATATATTTACGATTTAAACTTGGAAGGGCTTGGGTTTTATTTTACAATAAGTCTGAAAGGGGGATTGATACATGTATTTGCAAAAAAAGGGTTAATGATTAGAAGACATCTGTATATGTTTGAAGGCTTTTACGTTGTTGAAAAAAAAAGTCAACTATTGTTGTTTGCTCCATTCAAATATTCCATTGTAGGTTTTTATTTTATTTACTTTCAGTCGTTTGATCATATAAAGTTATAACCGAATCCTTGAGAATATATTTCTTTAGTTTATTTACGGACCATATACTACAGACTATGTATTAGTTGTTGCAACAATTTTCTTCAAAATGTTGAATAGATATAGTCTAACATGTTTTCTTATGGTAAAAAATGAGGACATACTTAGTTTCAGACATATTCATCAATTTTTAGAGTTTGAACATAGCCATTTAAGTTTCTAAAATTCATAAAAAATTATCATTTTTGATTGAAAATAGTAAATATATGTCGAAGGCTGTTGTTTAGTCCTTCATTTGTTACTAAATAAATATTTCTGAACAATGTCCTAACATTAAGAAACATACCATATTAATAACCAATCTAATGGTCTAATAATATTATCTTTTCTTTTTCATCATAGTGTCATTGTAACTCTACACACCTCTCCCATGCAATACTCCCATCTCTTTAACCCGTCCAAATAGTAGTTGGCGTTTTTCTCAGCAAAATAATTCTTCACGTAGCCTCTTCAATTTGACGAAAATCTTTGCAGTCAACTGGTTGGACTTTATTTTTGTTCGCCCTATAATGGTATATCCAAGTTTCATCTACAGTAGTTAATAGGCGCCAAAATCGAATTTATTGCCCCGAAATTGCACTTACAGAGCCATACTCGATTTTGTCCATTTTCACAAAAACAGTTGGATACACCCACCCATTAACGGCGATAACAATTTAGGACAGTTAGATCAACATTGGGTTATAGTTTATATATATTACTCAAATATGATAATTATATTTAAAAAAAAAAAAAACTCAAAAAAATCCTTGAATTCTGATAGGAACTGGTTAATTAATTAACCTCTCTTTAGCATCTGTAGCATTTAGGTATGAGAGGAAATATTTGATTGTATAAAATTTTATTTTTTAATTATTGGATTAGGATACATATCGTTTATTTAATTATTGGATGAAGTATTAAAAAATAAATAAACATATTAAATTATATTCATTTTGTATTTACATTAATAAAATAAAAAATAAAAAAAAATTATAAATGGTAGCTTCATTTCTATTATTTATCAAAATTATAAAAGTGATGTGAATGCTTTTCAATGTTGCACCTGAAACAACAAACTTTTGTGACAGGTTAATTTTTTAACCACCTAACTTTAAAATAGAATGTAACATCTAGGATCAAAAAATATTTCCAATTAAAATTTAATATGTAAACTTTAGCCTTCATGAGATATTTACATTTTCCTGGAAAACATAATTTTCATTTGAGCAGCACTCTCGATTCGAGCTGGAGTCTTGAGTATTACCGTGTCTTAGTAAATAATTTATAATATTCTTTTTATATAATATTAAGTAAAGTACTCATAATCAAAAGTTAAATATTACACGTTCTTCTTAGATTGAAAAATCATGCTGACTAGAGTAGGTTCGCCTAACGTTGCCCGGGACATTAAGATATTAAAATTAATTATGAACTCTTCTGCTTTATATAAAACAAAAATAAAGCCAGTAAAATAAAAAATAAAAATTCTCGTTGTATGATCGTATGTCATTTTGTTATCTTTATTGTATCACGCAACCTTTAATACAAAAAGAAACGGGGAAATGCTTAAAATCAAGTCAATCATACCAACTGCTATCTATATCTTATATACTCGCAGATTATCATTGTGATAATATTTTTTCACCTTTTTTTAGAATAAATGATGTATTAAAAAATCTACATAGTATTTAATTTGATACTGCATAAATATTGCTTAGTAATATTTTACATAAAGGGTAGTTATGATTAGTTATTAAATTATTTCTATGAAATCACCAAATAGATCAGGGTTGGGCAAGTGATAAGTAAGATGTGGAATCCCCTCCAACTGTGAAATTTCCTCTGAAAATTCAGGTTTGCGTCTTTATCAGCCACCAAGCAGTGTCAGATCTTCACTTAATTCCACGAAACTAAACTATTACGGCCGAGTACTACGTAACAGAGATCATCAACAAGTCTCTGATGTCAGTTTTTGACACAAAAGTAGTGTTCAGACAATTTGGATTCTTTCGAAGGCAATGGCACATGGCCTGCCAATAATCCTGATTTGTCTCCCATTGAAAATACGCCCAGCAACTTCAGAGGATGAATTTAAAAAAAAAATGACAAAAGCTTGGGAAAAAATTTCTCCAGATACTTTGAATAATCTGTAAGAAGGGATGCAAAAACCCATAAATAAAGTATTAAGCTTAAAGGTCGTTATATTGGAAAGTAAATAAAGTTTTTTGCAAAAAAAAAATCACTTGTTTCAGTAATTTCATGATTAAAAAAAAAAAAAAAATACCATCAATTTTTGGACATACTGTACTTTTAGTAGATTAGTATTTCTACTGTAATTCAGTTTTAATTATTCTCTATGTTTGCTTTCAATATATGATGTTTATTATTGATAATGATTTATAAGTTAGCAATAAATTTCAGAATATTAGACCCAATTTTAACATGAGTCATAGTATTAATTAAATAGTTTGCATGTTAGGTTTAGATTTACAAAATTGTACTATGAGAAATCATATGTTTTTATTGATTTTCTTAATTTCCATAATTTTTTTAAAATGACAATATAAATTAAGTTTAACTTCTCTTTAGCTATACAACTAAATCTACCTAGATTAAATATTCAATAAATATTACTTATTCACATTTGTCTGTAGGTATATTATTAAATTTAAAAAAAAATTACACATTAACCCAAAAACAAAGCACAAATAAACAATACAAATAAATTAATGTGTGTTTTATTATTGATAACAAATAGATATAATATTTTATAGGATAAATAATATAAATATACACAAAAAATTTCGTATTGTTGACATCACAACAAGAAAAAAAAAATCGTTTTAGAATTTGGCTAACACAGTTTAATTACTTCATCTAAAATATCATTACCCGAATTACTTATATTCTCTTAAAATATTAACTTCATAATGGATTTAAGAAAATAAATAATTCATGATATAAAATAAATATTCATGTTCATCGATATTCATTATTTAATATTATTTTGCTTTGCATATTTGCTATTTAAAATAATAAAATTAAATAAATTTAACAAAAAATAATCTATTGTAGGGTAAATGAGTTAATTAGGACCTAATGAATTGTTAGAAGCAAATTTAGATGTAATTTTACATCTTGTATATAGAAATATTCTGAAAGAGCCTTTGTTTAGGAAGTTCCTTCAAAAAAATAATTTTCTGCCAAAAATTTCGTCATTTTTCTTACATAGGATGTTCGATTGGGGTTTTAATTCCAAAATAGCGTTTTTTGGGTAAAATAAATAAATTCCATATTTAAACTCTTAACGGTTTATATTTTCTTATAAAAATGTACATTTCCCAGTGGCATTTCGTGGCTTTTGATCTGTACTTTTTTGTTTTCTAAACATCCCTCTTATCTAAAGAAATAAATAGCCAAATAACTTTTATTAAATGAGTCACTGGTATGCAATCCAATTTTAATAAAATATTGAAATTAAGTATTTACTAGTTTTTTTAAAATTTTAATGAATCTTGAATATTTCTTGTTGATTTCTACAAAATTTTGAACGTTTGTTATTAGTGAATAGTATCTCTCTGATAATAAGTGGAAAGGTTGCAAAGACTTATTTTCATTATTCATATGAAAAAAGAAAAAGAATAAACGAAAAAGGGAAAACATAAAAGTATTATTATTTTAAAACTAAATCATCGCTTGATGAGTAAGTAATTTCGTATTTTTCGCTTTATTTGAATAATTTAAAAGAAACTTTACAATCCTCTGATTTAAGCCAAGTATGCCCCATTCTGTTCAATAACTTGTTGCAAACGAAGCCCTTGTTCCAAACGGCAAAACACTCGGAAAAGTAATTTTCACCACTATGGAGACCAAATTTGTACCCCAAAACGCGTTGGCCAAATAAGGTAGTCACTTGGTACCAGGTCCGGACTTTAGGGATGATGCAGTAGAACTTCCCATCCAATTTTCCGGAGTTTCTGGCGCGTCATCTATGTGGCCTGGCGTTGTATTTTTGTCTCCTATTCATCAATATATGTTCGATGGCCACATTCAAACGGTTGAACTGTTCAAAAAATCTCTCGAACCACTGTTGTGCAACACAAACCGAAAGAGTATCACCCTCGTAGGCATCGCAAATTTCCTTGGTCACTTTCGAGGCTTTTTCCCCTTCCAGGTAGTAAAAATGTGAAATATGGTGAATTTATTCCTTTTAGACCTCCATACTCGACGCACGATAATTCACGACTGAACCAGCTAAGCTCAATACGATATAAAAAGCGTTTTTAGCATACACTTTCGCCTTTACAACACTTTATCGTATGATCCAATGTCACCAATAATGAATAAGATATACATAGTATTAAAAAAAAGAACGGGAAATACAAAATGTATTTTTCTCCCTACCTATGTGGCCTGTCAACACAAAATCAGGTAGACTAATTTTTCTCCAAATTGATAGTGGATTACATTTGAACTCTTCAATGAATTAACTTCCCCTTCAAATAACAAATGATTCTTTCTAGGCACCACAGATTGAACTTTAAGTAGCCAAAATTGATCGTCATAATAAAATTATGTGAAGTTGATAGATTTTATTTGAAAAGCCATATTGGCTCCTTAAATCAAATCAAAAATAAATATATGAATAAGTTAAATCAAATTTTTGAAAATCTTAACTCATTCCAGTAATTTGAATACAAAACTTATACTTGACTCAAATATATGTATGTATAATATACATATAAGACATAGGTTGAAAAGTCCTGGGCTTCATACAAAGATGGCGATATTTTTTAAATTAACCTCTTCTTCAGTTAATTACAACTTTCAAAATCACACCATGTTCCTTAGTTTGTCAGTTGCTGTGCTATGTGTGACCCTACCTTTGTTATTTCTAAAACAATGGATTAAAAATAATTTTGTGCTTGGATTTTACACTGCTTTTTGCTAGGAAAGAATACCGTTCAAGCAAAGAAAAATAAATTGATAAATATTATGGGGTCTCCGCTCCATAAAGCGAAAGAAAATAATAATAATAAAAAAAACTGTTTTGAACTAAAAAAACCCGTGTTTTCTTTGTTAAGCCCACGATTTCTATGCACATGTGTTACATAAAGCAAAAAAAAAAAAAAATCTGCTTTCCTTGACTTTTGTTTAAGATTTTTTTATGTTGACATATTAAATTTATTAACTGGATTCAAAGATTTAAAACTTTAAAAAAAAAGGAAGAAAAACGTATATTTTTAATTCAGCCTTTTTATTGGAAATAAAAAAATCCATAATAAAACTTCAATAATATCAGAAAAAACGAATTTATTTCAATTAGATGCATTTAAAAAATGGGCATGCTCCATTGAACTTCTAAGTAGATACTAAATCATATGCCTAATACTTTCTTTGTAATCGAATTTTTGTAAATATGGTTTTAGTAGTAGTTTGACTCTTATTCTAAAGTAATGTTTTCAGTTTCACTGATTTTAGGCTAGATCTAACCATTTTTTGACTTGTTTGACTGGACAAATATAATATAGCTGATAGCCCAAAATGTAAGCTGGTCTTAGCAATTGATAGCCAGTTTTTAATTATTTAAGAAATGTAAATAAAAAATTATAGGTTCTATTTTATGATTGTAAATGCATTACATTCAAATCTTTAAAAAAAATCCTGCAGCCACCCTTGCTCTTTTACATTCTTTATTTTGTAGACAGTCCCACGGATTTTTCAACAACGTCTAGCAATAATTTATAATTTTCGTAGTTGTCTCAATTGTACCACTCAAACTTTGAATAATTATAATTTAAGGAGTTCTAGAATGTTTAAATCCCTCAAGCAATGAACCTGGGGTAGGGCTAAATTTCATCATTGAGGGGAGGGGGTTAGCCCCAAAATTATCAACACAGCTATATAATTTCTTATTCAAATATTAATTTTACACATATACTAGCAGAAGGTGCCCACGTTACAGGGTAATAGAAACAAAGAATGAAGGTAGAAGAAAAATGACAGAGAGAGAGGGAAGTAGAAAGAGACAGAGGGAGAAGAGAAGAGTGGCAAGACAGAGTAAAGGAGGGAGATGTAGAAAGTAACAAAGAAAAAGAGGTATTATTTTGGTCCAATACAGTCTGTTAATGACATCAGAAAAAATTATAGAAACATGCTTTGTTATTATACACGTTTACTGTCTCAATTTCAGACTGATCTGTTCGACCATTTGGATTGCATGTGTGATAACAGCGAAAATTATAAATATATAAAAGGTGTGCAAGTTATCTATGCCGCCACTTTGAGGCACTATCATAGGCAAACACGCTTACTTAGACAGCTGGGTTTTTGTTAGATGGTTTGTTCAAACCTGGACCAGTTAGAAAAAAATTGAATCAATGTATAAATTCTGGTTCCAACTGAGATATTTATCGGGAAAGTTAGGATAGAATTTGAGGTTTCTAAAGTTTATTTTGAGGTAACACTAATGTGGACGGAGTTAACATTTCTCCAATACAATTATGACGTCTTCATCTCGCCCAAGTTTTGGCCTTCAAGCATATTAGTACCGATAAATGGGAATAGTTAAACATACCAAATTAAGGACCAATACGATTAAAACAAAGAATAAGGTTTTGCAGAAGGAAAATAGTAAAAATGTAAAAACATTGCTCGCATCGAGTTATACATGTATCTCTTCAACTATTTTGCCTTGTAATTTAAATTATTAATATTTTTTTCTTAGTAAACGGTAGAAGGAAAAAAATACAACCCACCATTAATCTTATAGCATCTGATTAAATTTTGAATATATGTTTGTCGGGAAATTAAGTCAATTTTATAGGTCACATGTGTATAGGGAAGCCAATTAGCTTTATCTATGTTTTTTTTTCTTTTTTTCTGTGGCTTTTCCAGCTTTGGAGAAGATGATTTTATATACACGTAGAACATGTATTTGAAAAATACACCCATTCTAATTTTATGTAATTAGCTAATATTATGTTAGTAGACGTAGGATTACAACTTATCTAATTCGAGCGATCTTTCTTTAAATTACCGCTTTCTCTTAACTTGCACACTAAAATTTAAACCGGCTATCAAAATGAATAAGAAATAGGCGTCTTTGGAAAGTTTCTTTGGGGGTTTCTCCAGTGACTGCCATTTAAACAAGGCAAAGAAGTAGACTGGATATGAACACTACACTTTGAGCGTCTTTATCTGCCCTTACAACCAAATTGGACATTCTCTTTGCAAAGAAAGAAGCTCAGGGCTATTCTTGGAGCAAAGATGGTGATAAAGTTATTATTTCCTGATATTATCATAGCATTGTAATGCTTGAGCAATGTTCTAACAAAGTTAGTTCCATATGTGCACAGAATTGATCCGCGTTTACCATTATTATTATTTCAACCCCCCCCTTCTGGTCCGTAGCAAAATTGTAAGCGTTGAAGGGAATAATGTCTTAAAATATATTTAGTAATAATGATGTCTCATAGACACTAATCTTATTAAATAATTTTAGTTTATACAAGGAAGTCTATAATTTAAGAGAAAGGAATATGTTCATCATTCTTCTTTTCTTTCAATGCCAATTGAGATGAAATAACGATGTGCTATACATGAATAAGGGTAGCATGGTTTATACTTAAAAGGAAAATGTTTTAGTTTGAATTATATGTTCATTAAACTTAAATTATATCATAAGATTTGGCAATATGGAAGTCGAGGGAATCAAAGTGATGCTAAACAAAGTGACAGAAAGAAAAAATATACTTGAGATCATAAAGAAAGAAACGTTAACCTAACATCATTCCTTCCTTCGTAGGAAGATGATTTGCAATATTTTTCGGATTTAGAAAGAAATTAAGCAAATTGATTCTTACGGTTCAGGAATATTTTTCAGTCACTTAAGTTGCAAAACAAATGCTTTAAATTGCTCAATAAGAAAAAATATGGGGTTGAGTAGGGTGGAGCTCATTCTTTAAATTTAATAAATGTTGATTTTCAACTTAAGTGACCAAAAAGTATACCCATTTTTTTTAGGCTAAAGATATCGTATATAAATTTTGAACGGGTTTGAATAATATTTAAAGGTGGCTCAACAGCTTAAAGTTTTGACTATTTAGAAAAAAAAGTATTTTGACCAGAATATCATCTAAGCACTTTGTTTTACAAAAAAAACCATATCCCTCAATAAATTTAGATGAATAAATTTGTAATTAAAAATATATTTTAGTTTTTCTACTAAAATTCCCGTAACTTGCATTTTTTGGTATATGCAATTATCAATTTATGTTTCCCAAATCATTAGTAATTGTCAATTTATTACTTGAAGGATACAGAACAGGTTAAATTAATATAAATTCGACCTTTTTTCGATCTTTTTTCCATAAGAAATTCATTATAATCTAAATTCATCTTATTATATATATAAATCCTTTGTAGTAGCTGTAATTAAAAGCTATTATAAGCTAGTTTTATTTGAAAACTATCACTTTACAGCAATTTTATTATGACGTAAGCATAAGAAAGGTAACAACGTAAATAAAAAATGTATACATTTTGTCAATAATATATTTTCTTAATTTATTATTAATCTAAATTTTGAACATAATATTAGAAAGTTCTAGTTATTTCTATTTCAACTATATTTTAATTTTAAACTTTAATAGAGACTTTCTCCTTGAATCAAGGACATATAAGCTTCAATCATCCTTGACCACTTGGGGGAGGAATTGGTGCTGCGATTAATCAGATGTTAGTAGACCACAATACTTTTTAATGGGACCAACTCAACGCAGAGCATGAACATTAACAAGATTTAAATGTCAATCATCATCTCAATAATTCCATAAGTCAGGATCTGTTCCAAAAAATGTATCTTGGAGGTGCAGACCTTGAAACAGTTTGTTCGATTTTTTTTAGCGAAATCTTCAAAGTTTTTGTATTTTAACTCATTGAGAGTAAAAAAAAGGCCTTTTTTTTTTAGTTTCAATACTCAAATTTTGTAAGGCCTTTAATAAAGATCTTTTTTGATTCTCTACTTAATGCACTGTCAAATAAAGTTAATCTAACAAGTTATTAGGAAAAACATCATAATTGATTGAATTAATATTATGATGTTGACTTCGATATGTCTGAATTAAACGATATGGACGAATATTTAAGGAGGGATTTTATAAATTCAGGTCATTTTTAGTTGCACTTAGAGCTTGAGGAGCAGATATTCAGGCTTGAAGATACACTCTCACTATAAACACAAAAATATTAAACTATCCTCACTCCTCTATGTCTGTAATTTGAATTGTGATCGATACATCCAAATTTTTAAGGAGTATAAAACTTTTGATAGCTATCGGGCTTGGTGTAAAGTACCACAGGACATAAATTTTACACCTTGTAGATGCACATCACCAAGGAATATAATTACCCCGTTAAGGAATTCTTTATAGTCTTGTCAAGAAAGATTTGTTTCCGTATATTTCCTTGAATAATCGAAGGACTCGTGTTGGATATCTTCTACGAGACTAGCTAATTCACGATCTTTACTACATAGTTGTATATATGAATGACCATTTTTCTTGAAATCTTTTGAACATCGGGAGAAGACTAAGGTCCAAAACATGACTGCAATGCTGTGCTTATGATTAAGATAAAATGTTTTTTCTTAGTTTTTTCTGAAGATGAACACAAGTTTTAGCAATCCTCTCCGTACTTGATTTTGATGTGTCGAAGCACATGTCTAAAATTTGATGACTTATTTTCCGTCATGAAAAATTTGAACTAAATAGCTGCTCTCAGAAATGTTAATATGAGTTTAAAATGAAATAAGTTTTAAATACTTTATTTAATGATTAAAATTTGGCTATTAATACTTTTTGGAAAAGTAAAGGTCAGAAAAAGGTTAACGTTTTCAAAATAAGTATTTCTTAATACTCAATTACGATTTAATAAATGGATTTATCTTATAAAGTCTTTTTATCCGAAAAAGAGTTAATTAAAAGGTCGGAAAATGGGGAAAAAATATCCTAAAATAACCAGTGTATTCTATTTTGAGTAATACATTAACAATTGCACATAAATTGTAAATATGGATATCAATTCTGTTACGAGCAGACCAATGGACAAACAGCAAAAAATGCAAGTTATGTTTGTCTTTTTTTTTTTACCAATTGGTACAAAACTTTAGAATGTTTTGGATTGCAAATTTATTTATTTAAATTTCTTGTATCACATAAGGTTTGTTGTAATATGAAGTGCTTAGATGATATTCAGGTCAAAACACTCATTTTTTAAAAAATCGTAAAATTTCAGAACTTGGGGAGCCGTTGAACTACCTCTAAATATTTTAAACTGTTTCAAGTTTATATACCATGTATTTAGCATATATAAAAAATGTAACCCTCGTAGCTCAACATTTCTCAAATTTAAAAATAAGCTCCACCCTAGTGTTGAACCCTGTGAAAAAATACGAATCATACAACAATCTAACTGGCAATTACTAGACTCTTGAATAAATAGTTGGTGTCTGACATCTTTAAAACATTATATTTTTATGTTTAAAATATACGATTAATAATTGTACTTTGTTTGATTGATAGTTTCAGTTCCATTTTAGTTAATTCATGAAACATGTGTCTATTGCGTACGAATAGTTATAGGACGATTACTAAGAAAATTCCGTTGCGATTCTTATAAAAATCTCCAATGCCGATTCTGATTCTTTAATATTTTAAATAATAGTTAAAAAATACAATTTTGGTATCAGGGGCGTCCACAAAATTTTATTGGGGGGTTGGTTGGTTCTTGGATTTTCTTTGAAACAAAAAAATGATTAATTAAATAAAAAAAAAAGTTCAAATATTATTTTTTTTCCTTCAAAAACCCATGGAATTTCTCAAAAATTAACAGCTATTTTGAAAAAAATAAATTTCTTAGAGAAAAATTTCAAAAATCTACAAGTGTTCATAAGAAATTTCAAAAATTTTCACCTGTTCTCGAAAATATAAATATTTGGAACAAAATTTCTAACATAAAACTTTTGAAAAAAAATTCAAATATTAAATTTTTCGGAGAAAAAGTTCAAAAATGCATAGGAAAAACCCAAAAATTCTTTTTTTTTTTTTTCCTACAACTTAGAACAGTAATAAATAAGAATCAGAATTGTAAAATAAACATTATTTTCCCGATTCCAATCCTGATTAAAAAAAAACAACATCCGATTCCCAATTCCGATTAATCGTCTCGTCACTAGTTTCTAAATATGGGCGGATGTCCAAATATTTTCCAATCCTATAAAATGAAATAAAATTTCTGTCATATTCCGATCTGATATAATATTTTACATTATAATTACTCGTACCTATACGAGTATTTTTTTGTTCTGTCGCCTTTGGGTTTGTTTTATTTGAAACAAATTCATATTATAAAGATACAATATTTAAAAAAATCAAAACATATTATTAATTAGTAGCTTTTCAGAGACAAGACTTTTATTAGGCTTTGTAATCTGAGAAGTTATTTTTTAGTTGTAATCATTTATAAACATGTTTCTCATTCATTTTGTTTAGCCTTGTTGTTGAATTCTTTAATATATTGTAAAAGCTGACTCGTGACACAAAAATTTAATTGAATATAAATATTTGAGTTATTAAGTCCGGATACATCAATCACTCTCTGTATTAAAAAACAAAACTACAAAAATTGAACAACAATTTAGTTTGAGTCCTTGTTTTTTTTATTGCATCATATAAAATATTGGAGTAAATATCAAAACTTTAATAATTTTCTCTGATGCCGATGCGATGCAGATATTGGGCTGATATATCAGCCCACGGCTAATAGTTTCACCTTTCTAACTCATGATTGTATTATTAATTTACATAAATACTAAAATCTGTTCAAATACACCGGGAGTAGAGACTATACTGATGCTCATCTTGTTAAATACACATAAATCCTTAGAAGACCAAAGCAAATTTAATAGAATACTCCTTCATTTGAATGTAATATCATGTACTGCGGTCGAATAAAATTTTTCTGCGTTCAAGTTCTTTTAAAGATTTCAATACTACTCGAAGTTACCAGGCCTCCTTGTCCTCATGCTATGTTATTCGATTATTTATTTTCAGACTACAAGTCTACAATAAAATGGCTTGAGTACCACACTATCAAACTTCATCACAATACGTGTTTACTATATTTACCTCTTTACATAGAAAAATATATGGCTTAATACAATCAAAGAACAATTACTGACTGTCATGCTATTATAACGGTCTCACACTATAATTATCCCTTTATTCACTTAATATAGAAAGATCATAAACATGAGAATTGACCTCTTCCAATGAATGCATCACATCATTCTTTGTGTCCAAAATCAAATGAGTAAGATATTCCATACGACACATTAACAAATATTGGACTTTTTTTCTTTTTTTTTTCTGAAAAATATTGTTCTTCCATAAAAATTTTTTAAGTGCATATTTAGAAAAAAAAAAAGCAAATCATATATTTTCCCTCGTTGATCATTCATTTTGTCAAGTTTCTTTTCAACAAGGCTAATTTCAGCGATATTTTCATATAGTAAACATTAGATGAAGTGACTTCATTATAAAACGTCACAACTCACAGGGGTTTCCGCAGGCTTACGTATATACAGGGCGAGGACTCAAATGTTAGAAAATTTTAAAAGCCGTCTTCACTTCTACATATTTTTGTTTTGTGTCCTGTTTATGGCAAACTTTTCGAGTAAAAGTTGGTAATTCAACAATTTTCTAAACTTTTCATTCATTATGTCCCTCTCTATTTGTAATGATGGCTTCAATTCGGGGACGAACAGAAGCACAGCTTGGCTTAATGAAGTCCGATTATAAGTTGTTCCACTCCTCTGTGATCACGGCCTTTATGGCATCGACATTCGGGTGAGAAGTTTTGTTCGTCTTGCTCTCTAACGCGCACTAAACAGCGAAGTCCAGGGAGTTAACGTCGAGTGAGGACGAAAGGACAGAAGTCTGTCCACCAGAAGGTAGCCATGTTCTCCATGCAGAAATGCGGCACCTTCTTGGACAGGTGTGCACATAGTTGTACCTAGGAAACGTACTCAACAATCATAGCAAGATATTGTAAATGAGGACCTTGTAGTAGACGCCCGGTTTGACTTTTTTGTTGGCCTTGAAGAAGTAGAGAGGCATCTTGATGCCGTCGGACGCCACGACGCCGAGTACCAAGACCTGAGCTGGATGTTTCTTCGACCTGAGCTCTTAATATATCCAAGATGCAGTCATTTCTCCTGTTCAAAACAGCTTCCACTTTGAAGATCTTCTTATCGGAGATTGACTCGTGCGCGGAGGAGATCGCACACCCTCTATTGCTTGTAGCTCAGACATTTTTGATCGCACAAAAACAAAACGAACGTCTAATTGTTGCTTTTTGTTTGTTCTTTTGAATAGTGCCGAGTACAATAGTGTCAAACTTTAGAAATGTGGTTGGACAGCTTCGAAGTATATTCTAATTTTTGTGTCCTCATACTGCATACTTTCGAAAAAAATTTGAAAACTAAAAGAAGAATTTATGTACTGACACACTGAAAGTGTTTGTTATTTCTTACTCTGGATAAGAAAAATAAATTTAATAATTTCTAAGTGAATTTAAAGTGTAGATGGAGTATCTGAGTATAGTTATCCTTCACGAGATCTTACTTTTGATATTTAAATGGTCCAAGTGCTTCGTTAAGACCGTAGATTAGATAAAATTCCGGCATCCTCAATCCCAGTTATTATTAGAGAAGTTACGAAGTAAGTGATGTAAAAATACAAGAGGATATTACTCTGAATAAGACTGAGTCACTTTTTAAGAGGAAAATGAGCATGCTTTTGACGAACAATATTTACAAGAAAAATACACACAGATCAAATGAAAATGAAGGGGAAAGACGAGCATTCATGAACCGAATACAATTAAACGTAATATATTACTTATTCTAAAATGATCAGATCTGGCTCTCGGAAGACGCACCACATTGAGATTGTCCTAATGTGGAATAAAGTATACATTAACTGGAAAGATGAAGAAAATAAAACGTTACAAGGTTTTTACCCAAAAGTGAAACATTTCAAGAAAGTTTTCGAATTACTATCATTTAAACAGGAAGAGCTCAGGTGGTTTAACGACTGCAAATGTGGAGTTAGGTTTGTGATACTCTCTTTTAAAAAACCAATTAACGTAATTTATGGATTGGAGAATATAGAAGGACGGCTAGAAATCGATGAGGGGATTTTCTTCTATATAAGAGGATTGAAAAATCTTACAACAACTCAAATCCGGTAGAAGTAATTGTTAAAAATACTCCCTAACCCCGGAAAATGAGAAAGAGTTGAAGTTTTTAAAAATATTAAACCAAATAAGTCCGTGGAGATTAAATTTTTTCCCAAAAACTAAAAGGAGATTGCCGTGGGTAATTCCTGTCAAAGGAAAAGAAGTCGAATCAAAATCTGGCGTGCAACAGATAGAATGATTTAGATGCCTGAAGTTTGGTCATACTAAGTCGAAATGTTCTGCCCTAATAAGGAACATCGTATATGGTTTTCTAAAAATATTTTTGAGCTGAGCTAGGTGTGCCTGAGAGAATTGAAGCTATGGAAAAAAGCGCTATTGAACAAACTGCCATCTTAAAGGAACAGGAAAGTATTGGAGAAGTCAATAATGAACACATTCAACAGGTACTAGTATGTGGAGCTCAAAGTTTATATACATCGCCATATACGGATAATCAGATTGACACCAACACACCAGATAACACTCCACTCAGAGACGATTGCAAAATGGGTTTAAGAAAAAAATCGGAAGTTCCTACTGAGAAACCACAATTAAGTAAAAAAATACGTGAAGATGGCATTTTCATCCCCACAGGGAATTCTCTAAAAAAAAAATCACAGAAAAAAATGAAGAACAAATTCTAATCTGTGGAAGAAATTCATCTTTGAGAACCTGAATGTCTACCTACAGCTGAAGAGTAGGTAGTGTAAGACAGATAAATAAAAAAAGCCAATAAAAATCCCTTTCTATGCCTCTATCAATAATTGCATATAATGTTAACACCATTGCATCTTATGGAAGGGCTTATTCTATTTTTAAATATTTAAACGCAACTCGATTCCCAGATGTGGTTGTTCATGCTGACACTCGTCACAATGATACTCAGGATATGTGTCAACTTTTTCCCCAAACTCACAATTATTTTTTGCCTTCGGGTGTTTCAAATTCATCCAACCCCTCCAGAGGAGTTCTCTTCCTAGTAAGAAAGTGTCTTGCTCCGGTGCTAATTAATTCTGACAAAAGTGATAATTTTCTCTCTGTGGATATCAATATCTTGAGAGAGATGACAAGAATCGACATGGTCCTAAAAATAACTTTTATAACTTCTTCTATAACATAGTGTCCCAGCAGTTAAATTAGAGTGTTAATATTATCGGGGATCTCAATGTCACTACAAATAAATATAGAGACTCTATTAACTATGGTAGTTCACACCACTCTAATTGTAATATGCAAATTCTGTCTTGCAGATATGGACCTTTTTGGACGCCAAAATAACACAGAAATAACTTTTTCAAAGAAAAACTACTCGAAAGAGATAATCAGGAGTAGACTGGACTATATTTCTGTTTCACCCGACCTTGGTTAACACATGGTTGGTTTTAGGAATCTGCCCCCTCTATATCTCAGATCACTCTCCAATCCTTGCTAAGTTCAAAATAGGAAAAACAAGACATTGACATGATATCAACGATTCTGAGACTTTCATCAACAAGACTGGAATCAGCAAGAAGATAAATTATTTTGCGATCACACGGGTTTGTACAAAAGAAGATCCTTGTTCTGCATCTCTTTTTCCGATTGCTGTCAACGGATGGGAAGCACATTAAAAGACTTGGGCTCGGTGCTTCGAACATAAACTATGAGAGAATGGTTGAAATTGCCTGAAAGGTGACAAATTGGTATGCCCAACCCCAAATAAATATCTTAGATAAGATTAAAATATGGAAAATGATTGTAGTTTCATTTACTTTGCTACACCCCGTTTTTGAAAAAAGTCAGTGCGGAACTGCAAAGACAACAGAACAACTTTCTTTGGCTCTGCAGACGGCCTTACGTAGCAAAATGTTGTCTGTATGCTCCGACAAATGCCTTTTACATATTTTTGGAAAAAAACGTGATTTTGTTTTAATATTATCCGTATCCTACACATTACAGCTTGTTTGTAAAATTAACAAATTTAGTTAAGTTAACCTTCTATCAAAAGTGTTTAATAAATGTTATTGATAAATCATTTTTTTTGTGTCTTAAATAACGACAAAAATATTTAAATTAAATATAGTCTTTCTACCTCTCTGTCAATTCATCTACGTATCACAGCCAATGAGCGGCTACTGATATCTAAAAAAATTGCAAATACGGTTTTTTTACTTATATTGACAAATAAAAAAAAGTACCAATTTTGAGAACCTTAGCCTTGATCATCTTTTTTATGACCTCTTTTGAGGAAAAACGTCTATATAGTCAAGTTTTATAAAATAAATCAAAAAATTGAGTAAAAAAAAAATACTGGAATGAAAATTTTGTAGGAGCTAATTTTATAAATAAATTAAGTACAAGGCCGTTTGAGGCCGAAAACATGGACAGATTAACAATAGTAACATATATTTTAAGTTAATAAGTAATATTGCAATGTACCACATTGTCTTATATTTAATGATTAAATAACAAATCAAAAGTATTCATTTGTAATTTTTTTTTCTGGTAATAGAATATTTATATTTTCATAATTATTTCATATTTCAAATTTTTTATAACATAATATTTAAAAAAGCTATGATATATTTGTTAAAGTTGTAAATCTTCTATGGTCGTCATCTACTTCTTTCTGGGACAAGGGAGGCACAAGTACTAAAACTGTATACTTGTATCGATGAATATTATTTTTTCTTATATTTAGACATTTTTTGCACAAATGTATTAATATTTTGGAAAAATTATAAGCTCACCTCAATATTTTATTAACTATTAAGTTTTGTAATATCAATTTGAAAATAAGAATGATATACATTTTATATTATTTTATATATTATCCTATTTTTTTTTCTTTTAGATGCCTAAAAAAATAATTTTCGAGCTTTTCACATCTTAAAGCATGGGAAAAAAAATCGGAAACATATTAGAAATCAAAAAAGTATATTTTTGAATAGATCTAGTGTAGGGGGTTACCAATGAATACATCCAGCCATTAAAGCACATACAAGCATAATCTTTAAGATATAGTGGGAAGGAGTTATGGCATAGTAGATGTTCTGTAATTTTATATCAAGAGCTGAATTATAATAGAAATAAAAATCCCACAACTCAATACATAGAGCTGAGGGTATAGACAATTTTTCTACCGAACAAATTTCCTAACCACTTAAATTCCCAGTAGGAATCCTCATTATTATAGTGGAAGCTTTCAAATAAATTCGACTTTGGTCGTTAGATGTTCTGTAATAAAATGAGTTCTAATTTTTTTAAAAAGAAACAGGATAAATTATTAAATGTATGTTACCTTAACAACAAAAAGAGAATAAGAAAAAATATAAAAGGGATTTTCTTGTCCAGGTGTCTGCTGGTTGAATGTTTACTTATTTTAATAACCAACAGTCTTTTAATGCACTTTCTTCAGCACTATAAATAATTCTTACTTTTTCACCTGGATCACATTTTACAATGCGACTCTCTTCATAAATAAATGCTCATAATATGTAGAATCATTAAGAATATAGTTTATTATTAATGATTTTAATTTAATTTATGATGACATAAGAATGAGTTAATTATATTTGAGTAATAATTTATCTTTTTGTGCAATAGTCGTTTTTTTTTATTATTTTGGTTCCATTCATAGAAAAAAAAAGAATGTTATTTAATAAATCACATTGCATTATAGGCTAGGGGTCACCAAACTACGGCTCGCGGGTCATATCAGGTCTGCAACATCAGTTGATCCGTCCTGACGACTGTACTTGAATTTGCTTGGCAAGCAAATCTAAATTTGACAATTAAGCTTAGAATACTAGAAGATCCTGATTGCTATTTGCCTTAAATTTACTATTGTTGTAATGTACTTATGCGTATTGTCTTGTAAATAGCTATAGAGTATCTCAAAGAGTGTATGATGGAAGCGAAATGACTTGTGTCTATAAAAAGGCGATTAGTTTGATAGTATCAGTCTTTCGGGAAGTTGAGCTGTGCAGAGAACCGAAGAATTTGAAGAAAAGCAAAAAGCTAAAAAAAAACACAAAAAGTTAGGAACTTTTTGTGGGGTTCTCTGTCACTGGATGGGTCTAATGATCGTTTGGATATTTCAAAACTGCAATGTTTGAAGCAAAGCTGGAAGGAAAAATATATCATTCCTTTGCACTGTTTCAATGAGTTTTACCCTACAGTTGCCAAACATGTCAACATCGATTTTCCTAACAAGATTATTTTGACTTGAAGAGATTTTCAGATCTTGACAGAATTGAAAATGACAATCTTTTGTTCTAGAATTCTTTCGATTGTAAGTTTGAGGATATGCCCGTTGGAGCTCATTGATTTGCAAGCAAATGAATTGTAGAAATAGAAGCAAAGAGAAGGAAAGCTTGTTGCATTTTACAACTGCTTGCCTGATGGTGACTTTTCAAAACTGAAGAACTTTGCTGCTTATATGGCCTCAGTGTTTGGAACAACTTATATCTGTGAGCAAATATTTTCAGAAATGAATTATATGAAGTCAGCACATCGAACGTTATTGACTGATGAACATTTAAAAGTATGTCTATGTAATGAATGTAGCAATTTCAAACCAAATATATATGCCACCTTGAAAACCAAACATCAGTTTCGCTAATCTCACTAACCTTTCTTACTGCTTTGGATTATGATTTGTGCACACTATGTCTGATGTAACAATCTTCATGCTAACATCGCTTCTTTTATAAATTTTTAGTAAATAAACTTGATGGTTGTTTTGCACAACACTCACCCATGATTAACATGGAATGCTAAACTTAGTTTTTCGTCTTTTTTTCCCAGAGTTTCATTCTAGCTTGAATTATGTATTGAACAGGTCGATTATGCGGCCCGCGCTCGTTATTCTTCCAGTTATCAGGCCAGCAGTAAAAAAAAGCTTGGTGCCCCCTAATATAGACAGATTAAGATTTAAACGCTAATGATCGTGAAGAATGTATTTGAACCCCAAAATTTTTTCTGCAATTCACGTTGTCAATTGCACATTACATATTTCTTAAAACATAAGATATTTTTCTATGCTTAAGAAAACACTTCGGATGTATGGCTATTTTCATATTCAGTATATGTTTCATTTCTTTAGCAATAGTACCTGAAAGAATTCAATATGATTCATTTGGGATTCTTATTGGTGGTCCATGACTAATATCAGTTCCATCTCTTTTTTTTAAGAATTAAAAAAATCTTCTTTTTGTAACAAATCTCGGTTGCTTAATACATCTTTCCATCGCCCTTCCAGTTAATGAGGGACATTTAAAGGTGACAAAAACTTTCTATCCAATTTAGTCCGGACTGGTTGTTTTGTTATCCGTGAAATATTTCTATATGTAATCAGAAATAATATATCTAGAAAAATGGAACTTGAAATTTTGAAAAAAAAAAAAAAAAATTAGAAACTCTCATTTTGCTTCATTTTATTTTTTTTCCTTCTCTCTTCTTCAACTATATCTGATATCTTGTAAGTATTCACTATATCCGAATAAAATTTCCTCCATGTTTTCATTAAACTCCTATGAAATTTTCTAATTCGTTGGAATTATGCAAAACTTAAGAACAGTAGCTGATGTTGGACGAGAGAAAGAACTATGAAAATTACTCTGAGTCTATAACAAAGACGCTCGTTAAATTCATCTTCCTCTAATATCCCTTACGATAAAATAAATCATATTTACGATATTTCAAGATCATTAATTCTATGGTCTGAGACTGGATCAGTATGGTAATATACATTCCTAACCTAGGAAAATAGTATTGGGGATACAAGTGGCAAATCAATCCTAGACGACTGGTATCCCCTTCTCCATGAAAAAGTTACTTCTGAACCCTTATAACTTGATTTGTGTTATGATTGTTTTGATGCTGAGGCACCAACTTTACTTTTTTATAATTTTTTAACTCCTTTAATTGTTCAGATGAAGTTGCACTGATTAATTATAAGAAACATCTGACGTAGGAATGGTCTTTGAGGTCCATATATAATGTACATCAAGTGATTTCCTTATCTAGGAACAACCTAGGAGCGAACCTATGAACATTGAGTTCAAGAGAATAATTTATCCTTAGCACTTTGCTCATTGAGCTTTGTCGTTCTATCAAGATATTGTGTTTACTTGAGTATTACACTGGTTAACAAAGTTTTAATTTTTTTTTCTTACATGAATTTGGACAACATATTCTTATAGAATTTGGGCTGCTGATTCCAAATATATGCTTAAATGTTCCCCATTACATCAAGTTTTTGTGCTATCTGATATTTAATATTCGTGGAAGGCTATAAACGTGTTCCTGTTCTGTATGTATGTCTTTCTCTCTGTTTGACTCGAGTAACTATAATGGTTTAATATATAAATCGATGTGTGCCAGCTTTTCTTTTAGCAATCAATATATCCTTTATTTAATCCAATTGGTACTAGTGTAGTTCTCATTGGATGCACTTTCTTTTGTTTCTTTCATTTGGGTTTAATAAACAATGAAGGTTATTAAACATTTTTTAAAACACCATCATAGCTGTTTACGAAAGCCGAATAAATCTGTATTAGTATATAAGTTAGCCATGTCTATATCCTCACGGAGAAGAAAGTGTTGTAGCGAGCCAGATATATTCTGTTATATCTGTGGATGCTTCACTTTATCATCTCAAAGAAGGAAAATAACTCCCTTCGTTAAGAGTGTGCACCTTCCTTATTTTAAAGTACCCCTTGGAGACCAAGACAAAAATGGGCACCTCACATAATATCCACGACTTCTCTCGAAACTCTGACATCCTGGTGTCAAGGAATAAATGCTAAGCTCAAATTTGGTGTGCGAAGGATCCGGAGAGAACCAACAAACCACCTAGATGAGTTCTACTTATGCCTTGCAAATGTTAAAGGATTCAATAAAGAGAAAAAGTGATATATGGCATACCCTAGCATCTCCTCTGCAATACTTCCAGTCCTCAATCAGACGAAATACTTGTACCTTCTTTTACCAAGTTTGCAGATATTGATGAGGAAACACATACTCGATGATGATGATGAACAAGATGCAGATGCAAATTGTATACTATTGGGTTCATTGTTTGGTCAACCTTCTCTGTATAGTCGACCTGAATTGAATGACCTGATTTGATGTTTGAATTTACCTAGATAATCTTCTGAGTTGTTGGCTTCCAAACTGCAAGAGCAATACATGCTTACTCAGGGTGCAAGTGTTATATTTTATCGTAACAGTGACGCAGAACTGAGGAAGTTCTTTAATTACAAAAATCACTTTGTATTTTGCAGTGACATTGAAGAGCTTCTTGTGGTTGTGGCTGCGTATCATTCAAGTAAGTGGAAGCACTTTATTAATAGCTAAAAACCAGTTCAAAGTGTGTTTTACTTCACAATGTTAACATATATGGATGTATCCTATTGGACACTCCGTCTCCATGAAGGAGGAGATTGGAAACATCAAAATAGTACTTGAACGAAAAATACCGTGATCACCAGAGGTTAATCTTTGTGTTTTTAAAAATGGTGAACTTCCTTTTGGGTCAACAAGGAGGTTGCACAAAATACCCTGGATTCCTTTGCTACCAGGGCAGTAGAGCTGACAAGGATCACTGGGTTAGAATGGAATAAAATAAAACCTTTGAATCAACCTATAGTTCAAAAACCTCATATGATAACCAACAACTAGTTGAACACATTGAAATCAACAGCAAATATGCAAATAAAAACACGTAAAACAAAAGTAATGTATTCATTTTCTCTCGTAAATTAAGGATTTTTGGTATGTGGTGTAGTATGTTTTCATCGCCCCGTTGTTCAAAAAGTTGACACGTATGGCAAAAACTAATGACCGTTATAGAATCAACAGCTAAAATGCAGTCAGATTCACTTTAAAAACCCATGGGAGAAAATTTTTGTTGGGCAGTGTTATATATTAGTTCAACAAAAAATGATATAAAAACAAGTTATTATAGTTATTACCTAATGTTGTAGTTATTTGTAAACATAACCTTGTCGATTGGTTGATATGTTTTTAAGCACCTAGGTATTTTATCGAAAATATCTTCATTGATTTGATTAATTTCTTGATTCCTTGATGATATAATTGCTCTTTTCTTCAAATTTATTTGTTGTTCTGAACAAAAACAGGGTAAATTATTTCTAAAAGTTCTTCTGAATAACAATATTTTTTTCTCCTATAAAATTTTATCTCTCCATTGCAGAAATTTACAAAGAACTTTTTTTTTACTATGAAAATACAATTTCATTGCCACAGTCTTATTTATTAAATCCAGTACTCATGCAGTTCTAATATATTAACTGCTCATTCAATAATGGGGCGTCGACAAACATTAAGATTGACAAATTATTCTTTATGAATATAAATAAACATCATGTATTTTTATTTTCCTTCTTTATTAGCCACTGGTAACATAATGCATAAATTTTAAGTTGATTAATATTATTATTGCAGTTTTTTGGAACACTATTTTTTTAACCTATAATAATTATGTCACTCCACCAAATTAGAGACAAAAAATATCAATGCATTCGTGATAAGAAATAATATTATTACTTCCACCACCGAAATTGAACGGAGGTCTGTAGTCACAAAATTTTTATTACTCCCTTCTTCTTCTTCTTTTTACCTACATATGAAGGGGTGAAGAAGAAGAAGAGGCAAGAAAAAAGTTTTTCTTTTCTTCCGTTAAAAGGCGCAACATTCTCACATTTAACACATACCTCAATTAATTACATTTTATTATGAAACTATTAGCATATTTGTATTTTTCACCTCGACACAAATTTTAAAACTTATTTTTAATTAAAATTATTGGTGAAATTATATTTTAAGAATAGAATTAAATGTGTGACGCTTAAACGTTTTATGATAAATTTGATAATATATGCATTATTATATAATTGGAAGACAAGTTCATTTATATATCTCAAAATCTACACGTTATATCTTTACCATTGTATGGTAGGCACAGAGATTATGTAAATCAATTTTGATCAAACTTTATTCGAAGATTAAAAATGATCACAGTAATAGGCCATTAAATTGAGAGGTCAAGGAAGCACATAACGTAAAAAATGTATAATCGACCATAACATTGTACCAAATTAATATACATTAGTCAATTTGTTTGTTGGAGAATGTTATACGATCTAACGAGTGCTCATTCTCGTTTATTTTAAAATTATTTGAGACTGGGTTTACCATTGTCCCCTTATTCTTTTAATTTATCTTTCTATCTTGATATTTTGGACAGAAGTAAGTTTTTAAAAGATAAAATTGAAAATAATAGAAATGCAATCTTTTGAATAATGAAGAAAGAAAGAAGGTTGGACGATTAAATTAAACAAGTTGCAGTCATTAAAAAAATCAAGCCTCGGAGTTAGTAGGAGTGGAATCTCAACTCTTGCATTTTTCGTTTTTATCTTTTTATAATTAGTTCTTGGTTCTAAAATGAAAGTAGGTTAAAAGTATTAATAACTTGTCTATTTTGTCAGTTTGTATTATCGGTAGAATTAAAAGGACACAGAATTAATCACTGAACGTAGGATAAGCTCAGAGGTGTTTCCTTATCTAAAGCAGCTGGGTCTACGTAAAGATTAATTCAACAGACTAACATATTAATAGATATATAATGACTTCTCAGAAGAAGTCTTAATATATAACTCATACCTAATTATCTGATGTATTTAATTAATGGAATGTAGTTTGTTTGTTTTTCCTCCTATTAATAAGATGGAGTTACATTAATTAAACATAAGTACATATTTTAGTACTACAATTATCCCATCTAACTAATGGAAGTTGAATTTATGTACATAATTCGGTTCCTAATTATATTTGTGGCCTCAAAGAAAATATGCATTGTAAGCTCCATATCTGTTGTATACAGTTGATGGTGCAAGATCAACTTTATAATACCGGTTTATTATTTACAAGTGTTTTGATTATCTTATAGTGATTTTAAATATTCTGGCTGTAAAAAATGGAATTGACACGTGAACACTTTCGTGCAAACATTTTTGATAACTATCGAAGTACATTATTAAAACAACAGTAGATTGATTAAGCATATGCCTTATTTGGGGATCATGAACCATCCTAAAGTACAATAAAAACTTCTATAACGTATTCCTGCGAGGCCCAGTTCGCTCCAAAACGAAGGTCGTCCAAAATCGGGTTTTGTTCCAGAATACATCGATGTTGTGCATGAGCTAATAAAACAATATCTTCCTGTGACTTACCCGGAGATTGATGTATCTTTGGGGATAGTTATAACCGGCATCTACGAGATTTTAGTATGAAAATTTGGCTGTAATTTTTTTTTGTTCATGCTTGATTCCACGTAATCCGACAAATGATACAAAATAAAAAGCTTGTGTCGATTAGTGCCAAGAAAGGTTGAAAAATTTTGATGTAGGTGCTTCAAAAAGCTGTTTATAGTATTTCTACGGGTGAAAAAACATGGATATATGCATATGAGCATAAAACAAAACAGCAATTGTCTCTATGGGTCGTTCAAGATGACAAAAGTTTTTTTTGGACGAAGCACAACAAAGAAAATGTCTGCCTTTTTTTCGGTTCGACAGGTCATATAGCTTCAGTGGCAATAGAGAAACGTAGAATAGTTCATTCTGAATGGTACACAATCATTTGTCTGCCAGAAGTATTTCAAGAAATATTGTAAGTTCAAAATTCTTTATATCGGGAGCAGCTTTTGCTATGATGCCCAAAACCTCACTAAAGTTTTTTGATACAACAATGTTACTACTGGCAAAAAAAAAAAAAAAAAAAAAAAGACACCATCAGGCGGCTGCATCATAGCAAAATTACCGGTGCATGCAAGTGCCGATTTGATATTAACGCCCTACACTGGTAGTGATTCGTATTCCCTTGGAATCTATCTACTTTATTCTATGGACTTAAACAACTTTGAAGTAAATAAATTCAAATACTATTCAGACAAAGCTTTTCCTTATCTAGATACTGTTGAATGCGTTCTGACTTTACAAATATGTTGAAGAGGAACAAAAATTTTATGGTGAGAAGTAGATGGAAAAACAAAATATTTATCTTTAGAAGAAGGAATATTAACTAATTCTGTGTTGGATAAGTTCAATTCGTTTGTTATAAACTGTAAGAAAAGTTATTTTTTATTACAACCAATCAAAGAAAAGTCATTCTTTATTAGATTTTCCATTTTTTCCTACGGTAATTTATCTTTTGTCAAAATCTATTCTCCAGGAATAAATAATGGCAAATCAGAGTACGGAATTCAAGGCTTTAACAAATTTATAGGAATAGCTTGTTTACTATCAGACCATTTTTAACATGTACAACTCCAGGAAAAGAAGTTGTGATGATAAACATGAGATAATTTGGTATTTTTTATAGAGGGTGGAAATAATAAGTATTCGAAAATGCATCGACTAAATTTAGTGTGATAGCTTCCACGAAGAGCGGATGCCCACTAATTCAGTGGTATAATATAAATACATTTTGAAACAAATATTTCCCCTCTCTATAAGGAATAACAAATTAACACAATTTAGCCGAACATAGTCAATCAATTTTATCTTTACACATGCATTATTTGGTACAACATACTTCCTCATCATCTTTGAGTAATTTATTAGAAGGTATAACCCTCATTTTCTATTACTTAATTTTTTTAAATTTTAATTTACTTGTTTTCTATTATACTACACATCATGTAATGGTGATAGCACAAATACAGATTTATTTACATCTTTTGATCCGGATCAAGAACTTCTACATGAATAAGATGTGTTTAAATCAACAGGAATAAAAAAGAAGTGCTTTTCATGTGATTGAGATAATTTGCACAGTAAATATTTGAAAAAAGAGATGAAAAATGTGGATATTATACACATTGCACACAAAAATAAAAAGAATGATGCAAAAAATGTATTTGTAGAAAATACAAGTCATAATCTATATAATAAATTAGAAGATTATTCTTGTATGAGGGTTTTTTGTTGTCTTCCTCCTGCATTCACAATAATTGGCTATGGATAATAAGTCATTATAAAAGTAAATGTTTATATTTGTGTTCTATTAATTATAGTTGTAAATAAATCGAATGTTGATTTTTGTTGTTATTCAATTTATGAATGATTTTGTATCGATGTTAATATATTGTCTATATTGCGCTGTAAAAAAATAATTTTATTATGTACTTTAGTTTAGATCAATTTAATTCTATATATAAAAAGTGAGGAAAATTTGAACTGCCAATCTTTATTTCTTAGCTTCAATTCCCTAATATTTCATTTTGTAAATCGAAACCAAATGTGGGCCCGATTTACTCCTAAAATACAGACGAAATACTTCATTAACTAATAATAAAAGAATTGTCTTTTGCAAACAAACAGCTAAATCAGTTTAATAAGGAATATAATAAGAAATATTGTATTATCTAAACTAAAAGTTTATCCTAATCCATGAGATAAATAATTATTTTATTTCAATTATAAGGCTATTTACTTCTAATATTTCCCATCATACAGTAATGCAATCCTCCCTTTCAACTAATATATGGTATAATACCCTTACATGATACAAGTTTCATCAACTGTCTGGATGTGGCAGATCAGTAAATTTGTATTTCAAAAAAGTAAAATATTAAACCAGATTAAATATTCACTATTCTTTGTAAGATATTTAGAGGATAAAGGATTTTCTGAACATCCAAATGTAGGCAAGACTCATACCTGATTATAATTCTGTTAATAAAAATAAAAATTTAATAATCAAACATTACAAACTTTTTACAGCCGTTCATAGTTATGTTTTTGATTGACTAATTTCTTTTCAAGTGTAAAGGTGTATCTCACTATATTTTCTATTCTTTAACTTTTTACTAAGTTACTTCCGTGTTTTTCATGTGGTATTAGTAATAATACTAAGTTTATTATTTAGTGGAAGCTCCATACAGAGGATGAAACATATAAGACTATAAATAAACCGTACGACACCAGCGTTAGACGAGCAAATCTTGGCTCCGAGGATGAAGGAGAAGAGGTTAACAAAAAGATTTATGTAAAATGAAAAGAAGACATTGCATCAAGGTCATCTTGTGATACTCCCACAACTAAAAAGAAGAAGGGTAATGTATGTTCTTACTCTGATTTGGAGGGAAAATAATAAGATTAATAAACAAAACGACTCCTCCCATTTGCCTGTCTCTCAGGCATTTAAGCGTGATGGAATAGACATCATCAAAAATTCTGAAAGTGATTTGATTATGTTCTCAATATTTGTTAGTGATGCAAATAGTCGTAAAAGAATAACTTTCTAACAGAGGAATTTCGAAAACGTTGCTCTCATTTCAATGGATACTTTAGGTCTCAATCTAATGGATGTCAGATATGTCTCTTGGGAAATCCCTATAAACTGGAAATGATTCTAATGAAACCTCAATCACTCAGTCTTCTGTGTGAAAGAATATGTTTTCCTCTCACGGCAGAGTTACAAGATAAAGAAGACAATGCAAAAATAGAATGTCAATATTTTACTGACATCATACAAAAAGACCGAAACTACAATATCAGATTGATCAATACCTGGGGCATGCTCTCTCATGATGAAGTAGCTAATCATTTAGCTCATTTGGTTAAAGTTGAAGGAATTAAAGTAGCTCAGCATAAATCTAATGAGGTAATGGAGCTTAGAAGTTTCTCAATTCTGAAACAGTTTCCCAATCTCCAAAAACAACTGAGCTCTTCATTAAACGTTTTATTTAAGGGCTCACCAAAAAACCATCCAATAAAAGGTAGAATATTTTTTTATATGTAATTTGTAAATGCCATCAATCAATGCTCTTTTGCTTTAATTTCGGACATGGAAAGACTAAATGAAATAATGAACAGCCGAAAGGTTACAAAGATTACACGAGGTGGATTTTAAATATACTTAAACTAATAAAAATAGCCCATTCACGGAAAATATCACCAATGACGAAATAATCAATGAAAAGACTGAACACAAAAATAATATCGAAAAAGGAATTGAAACTGGAAAAAGTGATTGTGAAGGTAATGTTGAGATGATCAACTCAGTGATATCCTTAGCAGCAACCCCTCATCATTATGAAAAAATTAAAAAACTACCTCTCCATGGAGTCCAATATCTTAAATATTGATATATATGACTATGGACGTACAATGCAGGAAATCACTGAACTTGCTATGGAGTTTGTGGAAAAGAAAAGATCAATGGAGGAGCAACTTTTGAGGATTTTTAGTATGTTGTGTAATTATAATTTATTTTATAATAATAAAGTTAAAAACTCATGATGAACCTCTACTGGCTGATTCCGGATTGAGTTCCGGTTTGCTGGGGTGCATCTAGGAGCTAAACAAACAAACAAAGTTATGTTATTGTGGAGAACTATCTTCTGCGAAATTATTTTCAAAATGATTCAGAAGAGACTTATAAAATATTGATGGTTGATATTATTATAGTTTTGATGCCACTCAAAGTAATGCCAATTGAATTACAAATTCTTCTTTTTTGGAAATCCTCTCGCGACCCTTCCGTTGTGTCCTGTGATCCCCACTTTATAAACTACAGTCGTATACTTTTTTTACAAGGTACTTGTAAAGACCATCAAGGAGACTAATCTTTTTAGCAAAATCTTTAGTCGAGAGGAAGAACCGTTATGCTTCAGTTTCACAAAGAATTATAGTAAAAATTATGTCCCTAAAGTGTGATTTGAAGGTCTTGGTTATCCTCTGATCTAATGTTTGTGACACCCTTTGCCTTTTACTATTTCCCAGTTGTGTCAAAATAAGCCGTTTATATGATAAGCTTACTGATTTCCTACTATTGAATTAATTATTGGGTTTTAATTTAAATTCCTATTATGTTCACTCTGTTGCATACAAATACAAGATGTCTCTAGATAAAATACGTGAGGTGGAAAACATGTCAGTCAACTCATCTATTATACAATTTAGTTTTCCAAATCAAATTTAATAATTAAAACTCTTCATAATGTTGATCTTATTTTTATTTCATATTTTCCGTATTTTAGTCGGAATGAATGATTTCAAAAAAAATTTCCCCAGAAAAATAATCATTTCTTAGTATTTATAAATTGGATTAGGTTCTTAATAACAACCTTTCTTTTATTTATGCTTCTTTTAGCCTCGTAAAAAAGAAACCAGAATGACTAAAAACCATCTTTATTTCTAAGTATTCTAGGTATATCCAGATTTGTAAGCACTTTTACACTTTTTTGGCATTCTGTTATGTATTGTCTTTTATTTACTTTTAGATTATGACGTAGGGATTTGTTTTAAATAGATAGTAAGGCACCTTGTGTTTTTACGAGTTGGTATATTTTAATAGTCAAATGTATGTACATCCTTTTAAATGTAATCCCTTACAGAATATATGTTTTAGTGTATGATTGTACCCCCAATCCAAAGGTGTTCTTATTGACTTTACTCCGGTCCGTTGCTTCCGTCTGTAGGTGGTGTTCGTAGAACATTACACATTCCCTTCAATATATTTTTTTATCATTTAGTGTTTAACGTTCTGTTGAGCGTTCAATTCATCTAGTAGAATAATAAATGGGGGTTGCAAGCTATATGTAGTACTGAATTGATTGATTGAGGTACTCTCTATAAAATAATATTTAGATTTTAAATTTAAGGGCGAATGTATTGTCTTTTGTAATAAATAAAAAAACAACACTAATTCTTCACATTCTAATAGAATTCCTATGAACAACGAAATCATAAATGACTTAAGTGTAGTGACCGTTAAATCTCGAAAACCAGTCTCCGTAACAATTTTGAAGTTCTTTTTCAATAATATAACAAAAACACCTAGATTAAATTTTTTATTTAAAAACTAAAAAAAGAAAAGTTTTAAATAGATTCAAATGAATTAAAAACATTTTATGTGATTCGTGATGTAAAGTATACCAGTTCATTAACTGAGGGTTAAAAAAGGCTCTGATCTCTGCTGTCACTCTCTTGGACACATAGGAATCTATTTTTTTTTGTTTTTTTGTTAGATGGGTTGTTCAAACCTGCACCCGTTGGAGAAAAATGGAATTATATCAACGAATTCGTTGTCCCAAGTATTTGGAGCCTTCTTGGAATCCACGCAAGGAGCGACAACTAGGGCATGGTAGAGACCAAGATAAAGCCCTGGATCGAGATGGTTGCCAATGGACAGGACTCAGCTTCTTGCCACACCTGCAAAAAAAAATTCTCAATTTGCTCCAGAACTTCATCTCGCTTTACTTTTGGCCTCCAAATACGCTGGATGTGAATCCAATGATTTGTTTGTGTGTGGGGTGTGATCGAACGACTAACCAACTAAAACTGTTGCAATACCAAAAAACAAACTTATCAGTTGGATCAAAAAGGAATTCCAGCCATCAGTCTCGTATATAGACTGTAATTGAGGAGGGATTTTATTTTATTGAATAAAATAAATTAAAATTCATCAAACTTTCCGAATCTGGTTCTATTTTTTAATCTGATATCTGGCTGAGAGAAAATTGCGTTTGTAAAAAAACCAAAAATTTTGTAACAACAGTTTTAGAGGGATTCATTCAACAGCAAGGATGGAATGAAGTAAAATTTGTTCATGTTTTTGCTACAGTTTATTCATTTACAGCATGATACATTTATCCTTAGTTAGCTAACTATTATATTTGTAATTTTTTCTTTAATAAATCTCTAATTTTCAAACATTTACCTATGAAAGAGTAGATAACTTTTTTTTATAACTTATATATTTTTAAATAAGTAATAGTAATAAATGACTTTCACTCACAAAAATAATGTTAGATAATTTTATTTTTTCTATGAATTCAAATTTAAAACTTCTTTTGTTCTTGATTTTCCATGTAGCTCCTCCATAAGTTTCAAAATCCTTTCTACATTTTGCTTTAATCTGGAAATGTTATGCATCAATTTCTGACGTTTACAATGGTTTTTCATGTTATTTATTATCTTATTACATAGAATCGAGCGAAGTGAGGACAATACATCTATAAAAGTTGATTTATTATACTTTTGAGTCTGAAACCAATCGTTTCCCCAAAAATTAATGATTAAATCACATCTATTGACTAAGACAGTTCTACTATAGGGAAAAAAAGAAAAACAATGCACCCCCAGAAGGTCTGACAGGTGGTAATAATGTAATTGGAGCTCACTGTACTCCAATGCTCATCCACCAAACCCCTTATCCAGTAGGATTTGGACTCGAAATGGAGACAGAATGTGATGATACGACGAGGCTTGTGCTCTTCAGACTATTGAGAAGTGCTTTTTAAAGTTGGAGTTGGTCCTGGCCAACGTTTTGTGTCATTAATGGACGCGCTAACAATGTACCGTTGAATTCTTTTGCATGAGATTGCATGGATTTCTTTGTGCTTTTCTGATCAGTATTCTTGATTTCTTTTGGTATGAGAACTACTTCCATGCTTCCTATGTACTTCTATACCGTCATTAATGACCTTCTTGACGTTGTAAAAAGTCTGAATGCTTGCCTTAGTCGGGGTTTGGACCTCTGTTGTTATGTGTGGTTTGCAGGAAGCAGAGCAGCAATATTGATTACTTTTTTTGATGGGGTGTCAATATACACAGTTTGTCAGGCTTTGGGAGGAATCATCATGTATTTTTCATTAATTTCTCTTTTATAAGTGTCCCAATATCAACTACGGGTAGGGTACCAGGCTCTTTATCTCAAAAAAGTCCCAAGTTACTCTCCTGCTGGTAATTTGTTCCATGTTGCAAACCAGTGATTATAAGTTATAATTGAAAAAACAATGAAACCATACTTTTATTAGGAATGATTATAATCTAAAACTAAATGAAATCAATTGTTCAAAATATGTAGCTCAACACAATTCACAAGGAAGCCTTTTTTTTACTTTTATTAAACACATATTAAGCTTTTATGAATGGATCTCTCAACTTTTATACTTTTGATAATAATAAAGGAACTAAACACATTTGCTAAGTGCAAATAAGTAATTACAAAAATGGCTAAGGGTTATGGGAGTTTAAAAAACAAACAAAAAACGTTGATTGACAATGGGAGGTGAGGCAAAAATCAATTGCTGTCATATTTAAAAAATGTGTGTATAGAATATATGGAGGACTGGAGTCTACATATATGTATAATATTTCAAGTATTATGATGTAATATGCATGGATTATAATAATAATAATAACACCATTCATAAACACAATTCCATCATTATCCCACATATGTGGAGGTGTACCAATACATGTGGATGCATGAAAAAAAACAAAAAAACACTTTAATTCATGCAATATCAATATGTAAAAAACAAAAAACAAACAAGGGTTGATAAAGCGACGTAGCTGAATGCATAGGGCACTCTTGAAAAATTATTATCTTGGGTCAATGTGCGTAGTTCGATTCTCCATTCGCTCTTAGGGAAGAAAATATAAGCAATTGATGTATAATTCAAAGACAATTCTTAGATAGGTCAGATGGAGTAATGTTGATACTATTATGGTTACTTATACTTAATACCAATCCATGTGCCCACTTAAAGGGACGTTGAAAAAATAGATATAGATTTTGTTAATTGTCATTTTTTAGTTATTTTTTTTTAATGCTTATTGAATTGTATTTTTGCTCAAGAAAATAATGTTAAATTTCATTTTTAAAATTACCCTCTTTCAAAAAGGTTAATTACCATGGTCTTTTATAAATTATGTCTCTTGGAATATACTCGTATCTTTAATTTTTTTTATAAAATTTAACCAGCGCAAGACCCCTTCCATAAGCAGTGCCTTGAGCACTTGCCCTAAGAGTCCCTGAAAAGGGGAAGGACCTCATAATTTCCGAGATTAATCCTATGATTCAATTTCATTTTTTCTTAAAATTTTGTTTGTTTGATGGAATGGTTGACATCATTGGTTTGTTTAAAAAAAGAGTTATGGTACAACCTTGTATTTCTATAAGAATTATTTTGTACAGAAAAATTTCGATTACTATTTGGACGGGTTAAAGAGATAGAAGCATCGATGGGAGAAGTGTGTAGAGTTCCAAGGAGACTATGTTGAAAAATATAAATTCAGAAAAAATGGCTTGTATCTTTGTTATATTGGATACTTTTTCAAAAACCCCTAGTATCCATTTATGATATTGCTATTTTATGAATAAGATTAAGAGAATGAGTTAGCCAGAGCAGACCCTAACTACGGTTTAAACCTTATTTAGTCTTACTTAAAGTTCCCGATTGACATAAACGGAAGATAGGATGACTTGTAAAAAGTTCTTCGGTTTAAGTCTAGTGGCATCGACGGTCATTTTTGTCAAGGTAAACTGGAGATTATTTCTTACAAAGGAGATAATTTTAACAAAATAATAGATAATTATTTAAAATTAAAATCCACCTACAATTAAATAAAATTAAACCTTGTATTTTATATGGGTCTTTTTTTCTATATACAAAAAAAGAACTGTGGGACGTCAAGTAACTTAGTTTCAATATTCTGTGCAATTTTTTTATAGATACAATGAAGTATTTTGTTGTTGTTCTAAGATATAATATAATATGAAGAACAGTGAAAATGTTTGCATTTTTAAGTGTGCAAGGATACAATTGTACAAGTTTTAACTTGAACAAACAAATTGTAAATTGGAACTTCTACAAATAGGTTGTACAAATTTTTCCTCACAGGCTCAAAAAATGCACGCACATTTACTAATCTACAGATATTACTACAAATATGTAGAAATATTAGTACTTTAGGGTTCATACCTATTTGTTAAAATATCAGATTCAGGTATACAAATTGCTAATTATAAATATTTTGATCAAAGAATCCTCGTTTTCAAATTGATAATCGAATAAGTTTTCTTACATTAAATTACAAAATGACCAAAAATCCATCTGATTTAAGAGGCAATTTGTTGATATTTGGCAATGTATGTTTGTATATTATATATGATAGGCAAGTTTCGGGCTAGCTTAAATTCAAAATCACTTCTCTGACAGAATCTTTGTTCATAATCTAAAAAAAAAGTTAATTTGGATTGGAATAAAGTACTTGGAAATGATAGAGATCCCATTCTTACTCCAAACTTTAAAACTTATAATCATATATTTTAGATTTTTACTTCGCCATGCATGTGTTCTTCAATACTTGCATAATCCTGCTTATATCCTTAAGTGCAGAACAATCAATATTTGTATCAGTTTCAAAGGATGCAGGACTACAGGGTTCGGAAGCAAAACGTCGACTGAATGGCTGATTTTAGAAAGATGTCCAAAATTTCTTTTTTGATAAATAATTTTGAAATTTTTTGAAAAAACTTTGAGACACGACCTTTGTGAACATGTTCACTCAATATGCCCACCCTCAGTAGCAATCATAGCCTCCACCTGGTGGCGGAAAGCCTTGCAGAAGTTGACGATGAACTTCTCAGACAACTTTTTCCACTACTTCACAATGGTGGCCTTCAGGGAGTCCACTTTCCCTCTCCAAAGTGCCCCATGCAACAAATTCTAACGGGTTCAAATCCGGCGAAGATGATGGATACATATCCTTGGCCCAATAATCAGTCATGTTGTCGGTGCAGAACTGCGGGTATTTGGCACATGTGTGTGAGGGTGTACCATCTTGGGTCAACACAAAGTTGTCCTCTGGGTAGGTGGCTTTGAACCATGGCAGTACGCTGAACCTCAGCACCTTGTAGTAGGCCTCCTGGCCGATTTTCTTTCTAGCCTTAAAAAAGAAGGGAGGTATCTTCTTGCTGCCGGACACCAAACCCCCCAGGACCATTGTTTGGGCAAGATGTTTTGTACCCCCCCGTAGCCTCCTCTGGTGATCCCCCAAGCCAATGGTCGTTCCGACAGTTGTAAACCTGGTTTACAGTGAAAATCTACTTGTCAGTTAAAAATATTCATGTGGATATATATGCCTTGATCCACGCACGAACTTTCTTGCAGCTCTGCAGTCTCCCTTCCTTCAGAGTGTCCGTCAACAGGGGACGTGGGGCCTTTGTGTTAGAGGACAACCCCAAGTCCTCCTTCACAGCCCTCCTTATTGTCCCCTCGATAGGGAGGTGATTCCTGGATTTTTTGGGGGCTCCTTCATCTTCTTCTTCAGGTCCCTCAGAAACTGAGAAACTCTTTTCAAGTTGTGTTCGCTACTTCCCTTCTTTCCTTGAGAAGTATTTTCCATCCTTTTTCATCTTGGCAACCTTGAAAATAAAGCTCCTGGAGCACTTGACAATGTCCATAATCTCTGCCACCACAATTTTGGCATCCAGAAAGTCTAAGATCCTCTGCCTTTTTGCTTCTTGCTCACTGATGATGAAAGATTTGATAAATGTTTATTATTGTTTACTTATGCAGAAATGATAGGAGATTCGGAATATTCAGGAAAATTCCCATAACCTCTCTGTTTTAATTTCATAATTAGAATTTATAAGCAGTCCACATTTTGCTTCCGAACCCTGTAAATCTATCAAATATGTATTGCAGCTTCGACTCTTTCGCCCAGGGAATTAATGTATTTTTCTATTATACACTTTTATGTGAGGTCATGAAGGTAGAAGTCTGACATCTTGAAGACAAAATCAACCAAATTGCAGGGTCTGGAATATTAAATACATTTTTAAGAAATTGTTTTTTTAAACAAGAACAAAATGGTACTAGGTTTAAAAAAAATTATGTAATGAAACGTATATTAAAACACTTTTACCAGATGTTTTCCGGCTCAATCCGGCATGTCGGAGCTTTTTCAGTTATAATACTTTTATTAGTCGTCAGTTGTATGTATCATAGTGAATTCTTGTTTCTTTATGTTTGCAAACAAAAAGAAGAAAAAAGAGGAAAGTTTAAAAAATATGAAAAATTGAGCAAAGTTAAAGAAAATTTTTTTATCAAAACTATTACTATCATAATTACTACTTAGGACAGCGTTACCTCGCTAACAAAAAAATATGCAATGTATTTAGTTTCAACTGTCCATTAACTTATTTCACTTGATACGTCATGGCTATTTCATAATTTATACTTTTTGATAAATAAACGAAGTAATAAGTTATTCTATACTTAGTTCTGTATCTATAAGGACAAAGATACAATTTCTTGTTTATCAATCGTAGACGTTGCATATAAATATATATATTGGCTATTTTATTATTATTTCTATGAAGAAGTTTTAGCCTATTATACACAAATAAAAATGTATAACTACGCTTTTGATAAAATATTACTAAGCAATATTACAATACAGTAGCACTTACAGGATTATAATATTACGAAATATTTATATATGTAATTCATTTTGAAAGTGGTGGATAAATAATATTACAATGATAGTCTGGGAGCGCATAAAACATAAATAGCATTTGATATGATTTACTTATTTGACTAGCTAACAAATTATCTCTGCCTGTTTTATGTTTCTTTTTTGGATGAAAGGTTGCGTGATATAACAAAGGTAACAACGTGTTATATCACCATATTGGAAGTGGAAACAAAAGCCATATTTTTGAATGGCGCTTCCGACAATCACTTTTTTGCTCAATAGTTTCTACTTGTATGGTAGGGGAAAGACTGTAGACCGTCCAATCATTCTGAATAAGTGTTCACCCTAGCACTGAGTGTGACTTACTTAGTTTCTCATATACATCTTCTTTACAAGGAATTACAACGATGGCGATTTTCCATTTTACTCGGATTCAAACAAGGACTGACATTTATAACTTCACAACAAATCTCCTGTTACTTTTTATATAATCTTGATTTTTGAATACTTATTGTTCTCTCTTTCAGAATAATAAGGAAGTATGTCAGCATTGCCACTGAAAAGCCTTTTCACTAAGCAATTACAAAAAGAGCGGGATCCTCAAATTTCAAATTCTTGAACTTCTTTTTGAGATCCTTTTATTTATAAAAATATCTTATTACTGCATTAAGGATTATTGTACAATCGCTCATTGCTAACAAAAAGGGCTCACTTTAATCTTCTTGATAAAATCGCTCATTTTTCTAGTCTGATATGAAACTAATAGAAAAAATTTTGAAATTGGAAATTTACCCTCAAAAACCTTCCTTCATTCACCTATCTTTTCGGAGCTAATGCTATGTGTATGATGCAATCAGGGCTATGGTTACATGATCGGATATGTGAAAGAGCCAGATTCTGATAACAGCCAATTTGGGAAGAAAAAATGTGACCCAAAAATTGACTTTTGAATATTGCAACAAAGAATAAATACTTATACGCCAAGTTTTGAAATCTTGGCTTGTCGATATATTTTTGCAAAATAAGTTATGGTAAATTTAAAACAAAACAATAACTGTAAATTATCTTTACAAAAATTGTATTTTTCTGTAGATACATATTCTCAATTTTGAGTCCTCATTTCCCCAAATATTAGTGTGTTTTTTATTCCTTTAAAAAAATTGCCAAAAATTCTTAAGTCCAATTATTACAAGTACTCGTTATACAAACTTACTTTGTGTAGATGCTAATAAACTATTTCTATACAATAACCTTAATTTTAGGATTTTTTTTTTCCATTTGCAAAAGATAATCATGTAATTGCTCAAATATAGAAATATTTAGTATTTTTAGTAACTATTTATTATTTAATTTATTTTAATATGGTCTTTCTAGATCAAATTCCCCAAAGCAACTCAGAATTTTATATAATTTTTTAATATACAAGTAGAATTTACTGGCGGACTAAAAGTCTACTTTTTTCTTTTTTGCTTGCAATCAGATTGCAATTGGTGCCCGAGAAATGGATTGCTTTATTTTTGCTACTCTCCAATAATAGTGGTGTGCATCAAATGGAAAAAAGTATTAATTAAGTTTGAATGGGTGTAGTGTACAAATAAGTATTTTGGAGAAATCTAACCCTTAGTTTGCTAAAAAGACTCGTGAAAAAGGAAGACATTTGGCCAAAAATAATCAAATACTCATTTGAAAGATCAATTGGAAATAGTTTCTCAAACGGAATATTTTCTGGACCAAATGAAGTTTATATTATAGTAACATTTGTTAATTATTACTAAAAAAGGGTAGTTTCTTGAGGAAGTTGAATTGTTGATCCTTTCATTACCTGAGGTCTTGATGATCCACTCAACTATAACACTGCCTTAGAACTGTCGATTATTATTATAAAGAATAATCAACAAGCGAGCTGAAGTTATTCAAAGGAAACAATGCTGATGGGATTCTTCATGCAGGGTCACTTCCTTGACTTGTGTTGCTATTTTCCTACAACAAGGCTCGCCAATCCCATTCTTTATGGTTATTCGTTCAGTGGAAAGGAAAAACAAAACAAAAAAATCATTTCCTATAGAAAACAACAGCAATTTTATTGGTGACAATGCGCTGACAGAACAAATATGATAGAATATGAAAGAAGAAGCAATCAACCCGAAAATAATTAACTCAACCACCTTTACACCGTGGTAACAGAAGTGGTTTCTGTATAGGTTGGCGTAAGGTCTAGTTAAAAGAAATCTATTATTTTTTTTTTCTATGTATTATTTAGCATAGTAAGAATTATCCGTTTCAGGTAAAATACACATCAGTTTGTTATATAGCTTGTTGGTATTTTGAGGTAATTTCATTATGCCTCTTCCATAGAAAACCTCGTCCCTGTTGGCAAGAAACTGCGGGAGTCGATTTTCACAAGCATCTTTTGAGTCCAATTTTTCACAAACAAAATCATAAGCCATAGAGAAGAACAGGTGGCAATCACTTGTTGCCTAGTACAGTCTATAAGATAGATGCATAAACACCTTACAACATAGCTCCCAGAGCTTCTGGCGAATCAATGTCTATGTTTGTGGCATAGGATTTTACTGATGGAATATAATTCCACTCCGATCAGCCAAAAATGGCCTCCTTCAGACGGCCCAATTGTTGACATTACAACTGCCAAATTAAGAGTTTAACCGTAAGGGAACAGCTCATAGTAGATAATTCCCTGGCATTCCGACCAAACATACAGTAAACTCTTCCTTCACATGACTTGACCACCATTAGCATCGGTTCATCACGATTGGACCACAACCTTTTTGCTTGATGCTGTCGTTAGTGACCCACTTTTCAACACCAGTAACTATCCGCTTCAGAAATGGATCAATTTTGTTGTGACAGAAGCAGGGATCCACAGATGGAAATTCGGTTGTTCATGAGGGTTTTTTTGAGTGAACTCGTGGGGCATCCATACATTTGCCTTCTTTTTTAATCCAGTCTGATTTAAGTGGTTCAACGTTTTGTTGTTTTTGCAAAGTTTTGGGCAAGTGAAGCATTGCTTACATGACGGTTGGCCTCACATATTTCAATAATTTTATCGATGTTTTGATAATTGGTCTTTTAGAGTGTTGTGCATCTTTGGCATGCCAATTATTGGAACGGAATTGATGAAACCAAAATAGTGCATGATTATCTGTTAAAATGCACAGAACATGAACACACTTCACATTATTAGCTGCCTGGCTGGGGGTTTCGTCCCATGATGAAAGAGTAAGACTGTTAATGTTTTCTTTCAATAACTTTTTAGGCCAAAATATAAATTCTTATTTTAGAGTTTATTACGCAATTAGAGAGTTAAATGGAAATGTTAATGGAATAAAGGATGATTGAGTTTAGTTGATTCATAATCTATGAAGTATATTAACGTTAATTTATGTAACATGTTACATAATATCAGAGTATAAAGGAAATATAATATCAAATATAATTAGTTTCCTCGAATAGTGTATTTGCTAACAGAAAGTATATGAATATAATCACGTCTCAAAGTTGCTTAATCAACTGAATAAATCAAGTATACATACTAATTTACGTCCAAACTAAATCATGTAATTGTAACTTTGTGACAAACATACAATTATTACAATTAGTCAATATATATCATTTCCTAAATGAATAATAATTAATTTATTTGTTAATAATTTTGGCTTTGATTTTGAGAATATTTTTTTTAAATTTATTATCTATGCTCCATAAATATAAACTGTGACACCTTTTTTGAATGATTTGGGTGATTGGGGATAACTTTCTAATACTCCATGATCTAAATAGTAATTCTGTCTTCAATACTAGAAGATTTATCTTCCCCTGCGTAAATTGTCGAACTTACACCTTCCTCTGGTGCCGTGGTGTCTAAAATTTGACTTTAGAATTACTAATTCGTTAGATGCGAACCTCCAGGAGGTATAGTAAGTTTTGCACCTTCCTCGTTCGTGGGATAAAATAATTATGGACTCATTGGGGGGTATTAAAAATGGGGAAAAGTGTATTTCCCAGTTTCGGATATCTACTGACATAATACAATTCTTAATACCGTCATATAATAATGTTATATACACCTTTTTTGACTGTCCTACGTTGACTGTAGTTCGGGATTTTATTTTACTTAAGCATAGCTACATAAGAGATTTTGAACAAAACTTTGCAAAGGTTCTTTTTCTGTTTGGTATTCCTACTCACCAGTCGCGTAAGTCGGTAGAAAAAAAAACACAAGTGCTGCTTTTGGAAACTGTAAAGCTTTCATAGCTCAACGTATTACGGAGGATAACGTGATTGAAGAGATGGATCTGAGAGCTATTTTAATTTCACTATGAGGCCTTTTATCTATCATTTTATAGTTGTTTATTTATGTGAGGTACTATGTTTTCTGATTTCTGTTGAGGTATTTTTTTTTTATAGTTGTTATATCTGTAAGATTTTAGATGTCTAAAGAGAAAATTAATTTTAAACTATTATGTTTATTTATGTTTTATTCTAAACACAAATTTTCTTTTATTCATTTTATAAATGTTGACATATATTAATTTTTTTTTTTGTGTGTGCATGTGTGAATAAATAAAACTTAGTTGAAGAAAAAAAAAAAGTGTGAATTGTCCTTCCGTAATTTCCATATTTATTTAATATTATAATATTTATATATAATTTTCTTGTAGTTATCGCACTTAATATCATTGGCAAATAAACTCTACAAAAAAAAACTATTTAATTTGACTTTGATTCTTCTTCTTTTTTTTTTTTGACAGAGTATCTATAACACTCGGAAAACTCTTCAAAATATATTTGATTAATTAAAAGCGGTAATATCCAGCATTGCTCGAAATAGTTATGGGTAGGCTAAAATTCAAAATTTGCTTTAATAATATAGAATATAACTCCTCGAGAAATCCTCGGTATTACTTTCCGTTTTTTATGAGCACAATCACACTTCACAAATCAATACTTATATTGATTCATTAGTTCTGTTCTCAATAATGATAGAATAACAACAAGGCTTTGAGAAAAAAAGATAAATATAATGGGATGACTGATGAGTACTTCCATATTAATTACGATATACATAAGGTAGTAATAACAAAAACAAACAGAAACATATTCGATTCTAGACGCACAAGCCTGCAATATTTATTTAATACGACTACATCGTTATTTTTTTGATCAAAAATATGTATATGATGTTGCAAACTTCAGCAAACGATTTGAGAGCAGCTTCGGCCATGGACAGCAGCTCACCTTGTTCATTCAAAACTCATTCCTGGTCACAAATATGACAAGGTTTACAAAGTAAGTCAGACAACACTTCAAGTGGGCAATTGTTTCAAATGAAACTGATGGATCTTCAGGGAGATGTTGCACTAAACTTGCATTTTGGAGGAACTGACTATGTCACTTTCTCAAACCAAATGGTTTTGGAGACAGCTTACCAAGGTTTGGGGAAATCAGCCTGTATGTATATCTTGACCATGTTTGGTTCCACATTCAGCTGTGAGGTATCTTTCTCCATTATAAATAATATCAAAACCAAATATCCTTCCAGACTCAACAATGACCACCTTTACATGTGTATGAGAATGGGCCTTACACCCTTCCAGCCCACATTTAAAATCCTGTTGGATCAAGCTAAATCTCACTTCTCTCATTTAGCAACAGAAAGCAAAATATTGTATTTTTTTTCCCACAAATGAAACACTTTTCAAAAGCTGCACGTTTTTCAGAAGCTTCTTTGTTATGTATTTAAAAACATTTGTTATTGTACTTGAAATCAGGAACTTATTATTTATAGCACCTCCATTTCAATGTGAAAGCTGAAATAAATATTGTTGAAATATTATAGAATTGGTCTTTCTTTATTTGATTTTACACTCTGTTGTTGATTTTATTTGTCACCCGGATTAGGTGGGTGGGATGATTATCCCAGTTTTAGATTTTTATTGCATTATAACTGTACTTAGTTTTATCCTTTTGTATGCGTACGTAATCTTTTCACCTTTCAGATCTGAATTGCTTTATTTCGAGAATATAACCTTTTTTCTACATACTTCTTTACAACTCCCTATTTATTAACGAGATATATTACGTTCCCGCTTAATAAATAACAATTAGGATGGTCCGACCTCTGCTTTAGGAAATTTTCTCTAACTGGACATCTTGGATTTTTTTTATTACCCCTTATTTAGACCATCATGAGCGTTGTTAGCAAAAAAAAGTCATGAAAAAAAATATAAGTTAATCGTGATATTGAATATTTAAACTAGTTTAAATTATGGTGTGTTTAAATACCCCATCACTACTGATGGTGGGGTAGAGGGCACAAGAAAATAACAAAATAATTGTCCATCTTTTTGTTAATTATTTGCAGTCGAGTCCAGAGAAGAAAAAAAAAAATATATATCCACCTAGAATTTCATCAAAGAACGTTTTTTTATTAATTAAATAATTTAAAAAAAAATGTAACCCTATTTTCCAATTAGATCCTTCATTTGGTGGCGACTACATCCCCTCCAACTCCTTATCCTGCAGCCCTGATTTGTAGCAAGTAATTATTTGATTCAGCCATAATTGGATGCTGGAAGTTGGCACCTGCCAATATGATCTTTTCCTTTGATATTATAGTTGCTTTTATTTTGTTTTTCGTCTTTTAATATCATGTATTATATAAATATATTATCTCAACCCAATTTAGAATAGATAACTAGGCTCTTTCAATGGGAGCTTTATCTAATTATTATTAGCCCAAGAATATTACATAAAAGAACATAATTCTACTATATACACACATAAATAGACTATTTTTTATTGATAATTGGGTTGACCAAGTGGATGTATTCATTAACTTATAATGTTTTTATGTACAAACATTGTATATTGTGTTGTAGAAATTATATGCGTAAATACCTAATTAAGTTAACTATGAGAGAAGTTGAGTGCAATTTCAGGTAATTAGAGCCGTAAATTCGAAGGACATTCCTCAAGTCAATTTTTGTTGTTGTAGGCAATCGGAGAAGTGTTTTTTTATTTTATAAAGCTGTTATCATTATGTTTTCATTCTCAAGGAGAGAACATTTTAATATCTAAAAAGTGCGCCTACATATGAAAGAAAGACCACTGATGATTAGTTAGAGAGTTATAAGTCTTTGTTGGACTTTGTTGAGTAGATGTGAGGATAAACTTATTTCCTCACTCAAATAGCTGATTGTAACTAATCACGACACAAATTAGTTTTATGTTGGTTCTTATTTATTATATTTAATCTATTCCAATCTTAGAACATGTCCTTGGTACATCTTCAAATTGTCAGGGTTATTATTTCATGTTTAGTTTTCTTTTTTTAATATACCGATAGTGCTTAGAATTTACAATTCTACAGATTTTTGTCTTCAGTCTTTGGGACCGGCCATTAAGACTGTCGATCCTTCGGACTGTCAGTACTAGAACTGATTTAAAAAGATGAAAAAAGGTGAGTGACATAATAAAGGATAGAACTTTATAAGTTTTATAACTGATACTAGGGACTGATCTCGACCAAAGTGAGACTGAACTAGACGAGACTACTTACAGACCGACACAATACTACTCATCGGGAAATAACTTTCTTTCTCTCTCTTTAAGTTCTTTTTTTTCTTTGGCAATATCAAAAAGTATCAAACAAATAGAATAATACTCTTCTCTCTATAAATCCCCTTTTTCTTAGCATCAAGACCACGATCGCTCTAAAAAAAATTTCTTCTAGTAAATAAAACTTATAACAAATAAGAAGTAAAGAAATCATTCGGTGCAAAGATTCGTGAGAAATATGTAGTGAAAATAATCTAGTGCTTATAATTTTTTTTACCTTTGATATTCAGGTAATAAAAATGAATTGTAGTTAATTTAGGCTTTAATTTTCCTCCCTTATTGTTTATTTAACTAGTTGTAGCAATGAAATATTAAGTAGATATTGTACAAATACAATGATGGAAATGTTTTCAAGTAACTATTTCCTTCTCGAATAGAACCCAGGGTTTGAACTCACTTATACTAATTTCCCAGATCAGATAGATTAAATGTAATACTAATACGTAATCTGTGCAACTTCATATTTTGTAGGCTTGTTAGAGACCAAGTCGCCTTCTCATTCAAGATCAACATAAATACCCTGATATATACTTATTAAGCTGTTACAGAATGTCAGCGTTCAGAACTAACATTACATTATTTTCAGATCGAATTAATAGGGGTTTGAAATGAAAAATGGAGCAATCCAGTATTTAATTGGTTCGAAAAAATGTTAAATTGTTATGTAAGTTTGTATCTTCATTGAAAAATATTTTGTGATTTTCCAAATTCTTGATTAAATACTAGTTTTAAGACTCGGTTCAATATTGTTTTTTTTTTATTCCGTCTTTATTGATTTTTTTTCACATACAAATCTGCTCTGATATTTCAGTTTAGATTAAATTTCCTTATTTTTCTCTTTTCCAAAAAACATCATATCTGCTCAATCAAATTTAATATTTAAAAAACAAAAATGACGTGGCATAGCATCAATACCGAATTTTAATATGAGAACTGTCCCAACCAAAGTCGGGCCGAATAAATTTGAATTGCAATATTCTTCTTACAATTTGTGAATTGAATTGAATTATGTTTGATTGAATGCAAATTGCATCTTTTAAAAGTTATAATTTGTACAGATATATATATATATATCAATAAAAAAATGCATTTAATCTAGATTTATATACATATGTATTAGCGGTAGTAACCGGCATTGCTAGTAGTTATTAGGCGTAGACGAACATACAAACTTTGTCTCAATAATATAGAATTGGTTTAAAAAAAAATAGAAATAACCCCCCAACAAACTCTTACGGTTACTCTCTAAATTTTATGGACATTCACGCTATGTTATTAAATAATGTGATGTTCCCTCCTCAAAAATGAATAAATATTGATGATTAGTTTTGTCAGGTGGGTTTCAGGAAAATCAGTTATATTTATATATAATAACGGCTTAATTATTAGCTAATCCCAATAAAATGGTGCATGATAAAAATAATTGTCACTGATCCTTTTAACTGCGTACACACTCTTATATTTTAAATTAAATTATCATCGAGTTGTACTATTTTATCGTACACAAGTAAACAGAAGCTATAATAAAGTATGCACATTATGTGTGCCAAATGCAAAAATATTGTTTCCATTACAGAAGCTTCGTTGAGTGTTTTACATACTATGTGTCCTTGAGATAAATTCCAAATTCTTTCAAGCAAGTTACCGGGGGGGGGGGAAGAGGGGCTTTTTAATCCCAGAAAATATGTACTTTTGGAGGTCATTATACTATATTTAATAGACAATATATTGATAAAACTTAATGTGCATAGTTTATGTTCTCTTTATTTTTTATCAACATTTCACATGTCTTAAAAAGAAAGCTATTATATTATGGTTACATTCATTGTGAATATAAGTAAGCATTTGGAATTTAAGAATATCCTGGTTGAACGATACTTTACCCTGGCAAACTGGTTTTTTGAGTAGTCATGAATATTTTAGAGGCGGGAAAAGTTCAGTAATTAAATATAAATAGGTCGATTAGATTACTTAACATCGAATCAATAAATAATAATCAAACACATTGGATCTGAAAAATATTTTTATTTTAAACCTTCCTTTTTCGCTGAGTAATGCCCCATATTTATAACCTGTGGTTCACTTGCACAATCTGTGGGCAGGGTGTATTATAGGATATTAAAAGGGATCCTTAATGTTAAGGAATGCGTTGGGGGTAAAACGTAATGACACATCTTTTGAACATGCGGTTCACTTCCATAACATGTGGGCGGGTAATATTATAGGATATTGGAAGGAGTCCTTAATGATCAAGGAAGTTTCAGTGATGGGTTTGATCCCACTTTTGAACGAGTGGTTCACTTGCACAATCCGTAGGCTGGGGTCTATCATAGGTAAAAGTGATGATATGTGTAGCTCATTCAAGTCTGTCGAGTGGAGACATAAACGTTTCTTCGACTTAATACAGAGTTTATCACATCCAACGACAACTACAACCATAATCTTCGAATTGATTTAACACTTATGTTTTTCACCTCACTCCTAAATGAGATACCATTTAAAACAAGGTAGCTTGAAATTGTATTTCCTCTACGACCACATAAGCCTTTTAAAAGTCAATGAAGCCAGGAGATTTCGATGCAAACCCTCCAAGTTTCTACATAATCTTCCCCATCATTTCTCAGAAGCAAAGGATTCACTTCTATAAATAGATCAACTAGTGGTGCATTTAGGCCATAAGATAGATCAAGAAAATAAAACGTTTCTTTTGCATTAGCAATAGGCTAATTCATATAGCCTATCTGTACTTAGTTTTTGAAAAATCAACTTCATGCCTTGACAACAGTTATCTCCATTTAGGGCATTATCTATAACACAGTGGTCACATAGATCCTTTCTTTTTAAGCAACTACTCGGCTCATATAGCTTTCCATATGTCTCGTAAACTAATCATTCCTATACCTCCTCATCTCATAGGACACTTTATTATTTTCATGGATATGTTAATTTTCGTGCTGAGGTCAAGGAATCCAAGAATAATTATGCCCTCCTTGCACAAACTTCCAGTGAATTCAGTTAGATGCATGATATGTAGGCATTGAGAAATCACGTAGGAGTTCCATAGATCAATTCAATCCCATATCTAAAATCCAAGCTTCTGGATGAATCTAGTACACAGATAATTTTTTTGGATAGTATTGTACTGTAGTTATATCTCGTGTTGTCTTCTCCAATTTAGGCACCAGAAACCCTGATCGTGGTTTTGCCAATTGGCCGATATATATATTTACGATATATGGATTATTATGATGATTATGCTCGACTTCTCTTCATTAATTAGTAGGTCTGACCTTGTGCTAAAGGATAATGAAACTCTATTGAGATCTATTAATGATGCTATTGTCAATACAGTTTTTTCATTGATTATAATAGGTGTATCGTCTGCGCAGGCATATACAGAAGTACCATCCCTAGGTTGCCTTTTCCTCAATCACGTTTTATTTTTATTAAATTGAAAAGAGGATATACTACTATTATAAATAGTAAAGCTACAATTGGATACCCTTTTTACAGCTTTGAAACACCTAAAAAAGTTTTTACTATACCGTATTGAGTTTTTGATCTCCCCATCATTGACAACATTCGTATGCTCGGATCAATTTCCGAAGCCTATATTTAGTGTTGAAGTTTAAAATTCAAAGTGTTAAGACTTGAATGTACCATTACGTACAATATCAATTTATATACATCAACTCAACATTTGGATTAAAAAACATCAAAGAAGAATTAGAAAATTATAACCCCGAAATAACCTATTTGTTTTTACAGGAGTTATAGATTATGTTAATTTAATTTGTAATTTTTTTCATAAAAAACAATGTTATAATATTTTGTTTGTCAAAATGAAACTAAATCTAACATAATCAAGTCATATATTTTCTTATTTTAATAAAATGTTTTTAGTATAAAATGTGCTAATATTTACGGCTTAAAAGTATAATCATTTATAAGATAAATTGTATAGTTTGCAAGCCTTACTTTATTTTTTTTTAAATCACCATTTTTAATTAAACATTTTTAAATAGTCCTTCAGATACCGAACATGAGTACTACTACGATGCTCAATATAAGTGAAGAGGCATATATTTGTAGTGGAGCCACAGCAGAAGAAATTCAACATTTTACAAGGATTGATTGGTGGATTCAAGGATTGTTACAGTTAATTATTTGTATTATTGGACTGACTGGAAATACGGTTGCCATTCCAATTTTATGCTCCAACGTATGTTAAGTATAATTTTAATATATATTAGTTTCATCTAGAGTGTGATTTTTTGTTAATTTATTAGCATATCAATAATCTAGGAAACTCAACTATTATGAGTATAGATACAATTAGACCAAAGAAAAAATCAAACGGAGAGACGCCTATATTATCTTCAGTAGATTCATATGGTCTTTATTTCGCCACTTGGTTTTTAGCTTTGAATTCGAATTTATGTCTAAAATTTGTCGCCTGCACATTCATGCTATTTAGTTCTTTTTTCCTTCTTGAGCCAGGGTACAGACTAGTGACCGTCTGTTAAATAATGTTGGAATATAAATTAACGTTCTAAAACACTTGGTGGCACTCTGAACTATTACATTTTTATCAAAAATCCATTTCAAAACTGATAAATTTTTTGTATCTACAGAAAAAACAAAAAAATCCAAATAATAAGTTACCAAAAAGATTAAAAATACTGAACTTGGTGCATTGATGAATTTAAATATTCCGTTAGAGGACTAAGGCTTTCAACCAAATTTTTTATAACATTCGGAAAATGTTATGTTTGTCCTAAAGACTTTAAAATTTAAGAACATCCTTCATTTTTACCTCCACTGAGAAAGTTTGTTTTTGTCTCGGTTTCTTTGTTTCTTAGTCGCCAGAATTATGACAAAAGTTACAAATCGATTTTGATCAAAATTAGAACGACAATTATATGTGTTCACAGTAAGCGGCCATTAAGTTTTATGAGATCTTAGTTAACACATTTTTTGCTATTTGAAGCAACTTTTTTTAAGCCCCGACATAATGACGCGAATTTGAGTGATGTACTTCAATATGTTCTTAAGTTATTCCCAATTTTCTATTTCTAAATTTCTCTGCTACTTTGACCTTTCAAAATTTAAGGGTCTGAAACCAATTCTGCCAAAATCGATTTTTAACTTTGACTGTGGTTCTAGTGACCAAGAGACAAACAAACAAACCGATCAGAGATTCAACTTTGCAAAGGGTAAATATAACTATCTATACATCAATCGCTCCAGATCTTATACTTCTATAAAAACTAAAGAATTTCATTAAGAAAAATATAATCAAAATGGTATCAACGTAGGTCAATGGTCAAAGCTTGCTTTGTGTCGGCTTTTATTTATGATTGAGGAATGCAGTGCAGTCCATTCCCACTTGTCGGTCCTTAAAGAAGGTAAAATCGATCCCTCGTGACGTCAATGACGGTGTTGTTCCTCTTTTAAATTATTCTGTTATAAAATATAAAAAAATATTTAAGGAAGTAACAATACAATATATTCGGATTATATTGTATAATAATGAAAAATATAATATTTTTGGAAATATATGTGAAATAATCTTAATACATATTTTTATAAAAAATTTGCAGTACCGACAGTTAAGAACCGATCCCAAGGACTTTTGGCCCTAAGACTTGACTGGACCGAATAAATAAGGGCTGACACAACACTAGTCAAAACACTCGAAATAACTTCTTCTCACGCCCGATCGTTCCTAGAGAAAAAATACACTTTTTGTATATGGATTTACAAGACAAGATTCCTTTGTCAAATGGAGTAAATGTAATACTATAAAGTTTACTTATTCTTAATCAGTGCAATTCTATCCAACCAATTAAAAGAACATAAAAAAGTCAAATGTAAAATTTAGTGAGGATCCAACAAACAAATATTTGAAGTGGTCTCTATGTTGTAACCATAGTTTTTTTATTACTGTTACTATTTGAATATTTTAGTCAACTAGGACAGTGTCAACTTCTTCTGCATATCCGCACTCTATGTTTGTTTTTTATCTTTATGTTCACTTCATTGCAAATTCTGTAGAAATTTACAGTTACAACATAGTTATAAAAAAAAAAAAAAGATGTTTTTGCAATGCGTACAAAAGCATATTAGTGAACCTACCTGAAAGTATCTTGATTTTTTCGTCTGTCCAGAGCGTGATTAGGCTTTTTCTTTGAAAAGAACAAACGAACAAGATAAATCACTTATAATTCTTCCACATATCCTCAGTGTTACTCTCCGTCTCAAATAATTGAACACGTGCTCGTAGTTACTTCATGCTTAGATGTTATTTCATTTATAATTTAAGAATAATGATACCAGCTTTAGAAAAAAATATCTGTTCAGGATACCAGGAATCTAAAAACTCCTTAGGATTTACAACCTTAATCATGACACTGTTTTCATAAAATAAAAGATATTAGAACACGTCCAACTTTGTGATGTAGATGGTGTAAGTCCTACAAATATATGAAAAGGACGCCGTATATCGACTGCCTTAGGACAAGCAACGCAAAGATACAGATAAATTAATTTTGTCTTCCTTCCCAAGCCACGTTAACCCCATTAACGTAAGCCTCAAGTTGTCTGAGCGTCGTGTAAACGTTAATTTTGGTTGCTCTATGGTTAATACATGGCTGCCAGCAAAGTTGTCTAAGCACCGTATTAACGTTATCTAATGGTTAAACCCAACTTTCAAATAACGTTGATAGAACGTAATCACTTGATTGCTTAATGGTTGAGCTCAACTCCTTAATAACCCTAGTATTATGAAAACACTTTCTAATGCACAGAGTATTACGTACCACAATATTATATTTTATTAAATCAAAAATATTAACATCATATACAAGTACATACATATAACACCAAGACTGAAATAATTATTACATATTTACTCATAAAAGAATAAGATATATATATATATTAATATTATATAAATAATAAGAAGATAATCAAGTGCCGAGTATTTAATAGAGTGTTTCAAAGACCAGTGTTGTAAAAAGTTCTTGAGTTAGATTTCCACTTCATTATCCTCAACGGTAAAGTCATAAGATAATTCAAAAATCTTCAATAATCTCAGGAAAAAACACTTACTTACTGTATTCCAATTGTCATCCTATTTTCAGGCTCAGTATCTGTCAATAACAATAAGGAATCCTCATTGTTAGAGTCCCGAATTCCGATAGATTCTTGTTGTTTTGGTTAAAGCTGTTCAACGTTGGGTACATTGTTTTCTTGTAGCATTCTCTCCTCATTCCCTTTCGCACAGATTTCATCTGTTGAGAAACCCTTTTCCCCTTCTTGCTGTAGGCTTGCCTGGCTAATTGCTCCTGCCTCATTACTGGTAAAGTCGTAACAAATTAACTCAAAATAATTATTAATAAATAAAAAAAATACCACACGCGTTTAAAGTCATATTTCTTAAAACTCTAGTCATACTCCAGCTGTTGAGGAAAATGGCTCTTATGCATTTATTCCTTCCTTTATTACCTTTTATTACCGAAGTTGAACAGAGGTTTGTTTTTGCCTTTGTTTGTTTGTGTTGTCACCTAGATTACAGCAAAAGTTATGATGGATTTTGTGATCAAACTTTCTATGAAGGTTATATATGTTCACAGTAAGAAGCCATTTAATTTTAGAACTCAAGGTCCAAGCTCCAGGTCAAGGTAACACAAAACGTAAAAAATACATAATCGATCATAACTTTGGAACAAATTGAGATACACAACTCAATTTGATCTACTTTTGAACTGAATAATGTTCATTCCCCATTATTTAAATCTATATTAATGTATATATACTCGTATGTATAAGTATACTTTTATAAACATACATATACTCAGGGCTTGACGGTCATAAAAATTAGTTAATAAAACACCAGGACTTGTAATTTTTTTTGCTAGCCCTGTAAAAAATTTAGTAGTCTAGAATACCATAAAATATAACGATCTATGCACTTGGTATATAAATGGTAATATTTGATTGTCTTAGATTAAAGGAAACCCCCCTTTACATACCTTTTGTACAATCAGAAACACTGACACAATGAGCTTTACCAAATATGTTAAATCGATAGTTTGGTTCTCTAATTGAAATTGCGCTCCTCGCTTAGAAATGTCACTGTTTGTAATAAATATTTCCTAACTACACACGAAGTGAAATATTGCAAAATTTGTATTTAAAAAAAATATATTTTACTTATAAATAACCCATAATATTTGTTTTCAATGGTTATTTAATGTATGAGACGTATATGAGATATTTAAGGTACGACATTACGTATGCAAAAAGACTAAATAGAGGACACCCTCAACTAACCCAACGGATTTTATACAATCCACAGGTTAGCGTGTCTGTGTAGCCCTACATATATATATATATATTTAACTTTTTACAGGAACTGGATTCTGTTTTTTACCGTCTCCTTGTATTTTTGGCTATATTTGATAACATATACTTGACATGTGCTCTTTTCGAAGCATGGAGATCCAAGTTTGTTGTTCCGTGGAGTAAATTTCATCACTCAGTATTTCATGCTCATGTTCTCTATCCTATACACAACATAGTTCTTTGTTGTTCAGCTTATATGACGGCAGGGATTGCGTTTGAAAGGTAATTAATTGTACATGTACATTCTACATCTATAATCACATTGTTAATTCAAATAAAAATGATCCCTACAGATACTTTGCTGTTTATAGACCAATAGAATATTACAATAGGATTATAAACAATGGCCGCTCACCCTGGTTTCGAAGTATTTTCTACTACACCATCCCGGTATTATTATTTTGTACATTTGTCAATATTCCAAAGTTTTTTGAACTAAACGCTGTCCTTAATGGTTCAAATGAGGTAAGTTGATCATTTAATAATTACATATTACGAGTACAATCTATTGAATGTTTGAGCGTAGGTTCAAATTGTTCCAACTACAATGCGACTTGATCATATATACATTGTGTACTATCATCACTACACTAGATTAATTGTCACTGGTTTAATACCTTTTTTTATGCTCCTATATTGTAATATCAAAATTTATCAAATCGTTATCAAAAGAGACAGAGCCACAGGTACGTTTAGCATTAAAAAGTTTTAGAATTATATTTATAATTTGTAATTTTCAGAGTTCAATTGCCGAAGTACCACAGCTACCTCTGTTGCTTTAGAATGGGAGAAACGACAGGCCATCATTTTAGTCCTAATCATTGTACTTTTCTTACTTTGTAATATTCCACGACTCTTTTTGACAATTTTAGAAACATTCAGTGTTAAGGAATTTAAAGAAGACTATTTGCACAACTGTTCTGGAGTATCAGTTTGGATCCTCTTTACAGCCTCAATTTCGCACATCCTTCTTACGTTCAACTGCTCCATTAACTTTTTTGTTTACTGCTTCATGTCCAGCCTGTTTAGAAATGTCATGAAATCTTGGACCAGTAAAAGAATGAAACAAATCAAGACCCTTTTTTACTTTGATCGAAGAGAGCAAAATTCATCCATTACATATTATTCTCAAAATTCATTCAAAAAGAAAGAGTCCATTCAAGCACAAAATGTCCAAGTTGATGAAGGGTTAGAAGAATCCAAAATGGAACAAAACCCTTCGAAGTCTAGAAATGTACTTATTCCATTGACGGAAAACATATTACCTCTTTATGAAGAAACTAAAATCGATGAAAACGGAACGATAATGACCTCTCTATAATAATTATCTTTTAAAAACTTGATATCATGTTATAGTACGGCCTAAAGCTATAAACCAAAAGGTGAAACAATAAACACACAACCAATTTGTTTATGATGAATTATCTTATAATTAACTTTATTGAAGATTAACAAGTTAAATTCTACCGAGGGAAGAAAAATTTGGATACGTCAGAGAAACATTGATAAAGTCATATCCCAAAAATGACATATTGTGGGAAAAAAGTTTTTGCATAGCAAGGAAAAAGGCGCTTTTCATCACTTTGTTCTATAGTTTTTGTACGGCCATTCTTTAAAAGCATACTAATCATATATTTTCTTAAATGTATTGTGTAAATTGTAGATAGGGCTCTCAAGTTTTAATCCATATTATGTTTTGACAATTGAACAATAGTTAGAAACTAAAAACTAAAGTTAAAAAATTCAACGGCACTTATGGCTTGTTTTAATTACTTTATGACGGGTATAGGTAACTAAATCAACCATTTTTACTGTCATTATTGCTAATTGAATAGAGTTGTTATATTTTTATTTCCAAAAAGAGGATACATTGCCCAATCACGCGGAGGAAAGTGTTATTTTTTTTTAAACAATAAAATTAAGGAAATCAATATTGGCTTTTTTTTTTTGGGGTTGTAAAATATATTTGGAATCTTGCATGAAAAATGAAAAAGATTTTAGTCAAATTTTGAATTTTAGTAACATTACTTCGAACTTTTTGTTTTGCAAAATTGATACATTTTAGGAACTGTGAAAAAAGTTCTTGGACGATCTAGACAGACTGTAAAAGATCACATTAAAACGTTAGAAATACTGTGTATGCCGTAAGAACGGGCGGCAATGCGTGATTCACATGACATTTGTTTTAAACTTGAGAGCCCTGCATTAAAAGATAATATGTATGTTATAAATAAATAAGTATTTGTGTTTTGTGTCTTTCAAAATCAATATATATATAACATATAACGGTTCTAAATAATAATGAAAAAATAACTTTCGTCGCATAAATACAACTAAAGTTATTGCTTTATGATTATAAAGCATTATATTAAATGATTAGTCCGTTTGTCAAATGATTTTTTACATAATAAAATCTACATATAATTGTGAATATATCATTTAATACTAAGAATTTGGAGAATTTATGTAATAAATATATGCTTAATTATTTTCTTGAAAGTAGTAAATAAAAAAAAAGGACTTCTATCAAAAATCGTAAAATACACTATTCATACCCTTGAAATTTATCCAAACCTTGGGAATTAATTCTACAATATTTTAAGTATATTAAAGTCCCAGTTTTCTAAAAATCATATGATTTTTATGTTTATTCGCCCTTCAACGTAAATTCCTAATTTATCTTTATTATTAGGTATACTAAAAATATCCCCTAGAATCTTTTTAGATGCAACCAAGATACTTAGAGACAAGGTGGGTATATCAGAGATAGTTTTGAAAGTTATTATCTTTTTTATACAAAGAAATAAAAAATAAGTAAAGCATACATAAAAATTTGAAAAGTGTTTTACAGTAGTGGTCCACAACCCCGAGCAGGGGACCTATACTGGTCTATTAATGCAAATTAAGAAAAATTATTAATTGTGCGAGGTAGTTGTTAATTATTTTTGGGTTGATAATTTATATTTATATTTAATGTTCCTTTCATTGCTTAGATGAAGTAGCACTGATTAAGTATAAGTAAGTATTATAGTATTATATTTACTCGTTCTTAACTAGAAATATTTTGGTTAAATGCAGTTACATTAAGTATATTTCTGTCTCTAGAAATCACCTGAGTACGAATGTACACACATTGAATTCAAGAGAATAACTTCAGTCCAGCGCGTTTTCTATGAGCTATGGCGATTCCATTTACTCATAAGATTTCACAGGCAACAAGTATCTATACCTACTTCTTCATATTCTCCGTTTTTTTTTTTTTCCTTGCTTAATACTTAATATTTTTCTTCTTCTCCTAGCAACTTTTGATAGAGTAGTAAGTATATCATAGTCTGAGTCTACACGGAGCGGTAATTTATTTTTAAACCGAAAGTATTATCCTTAACCGAAATTTAATCCAGCTAGAAAAAATGAGTAAGTAACAGGCCCCGAACAATACCATGTAGTTGCAAAGAAGCAGGCTCAGGGTTCCCATTGATTTAGCGTTACAGACCGTTTTTAATGTTATAATGGTGTTATATTGTGGAGCAATCTGCTAATAAATTTATTATTTCCTAATGTTATACTAGCATTGCAATAATGGAGCATTGTGGAAATAAAGTTGGATGAAAGTGGATTAACGTTTATTATTTACGGAATTGTGTGTTTATTTATGTATATTTAGTTCCGTTACATTTTATGCAAAGTCATTTTGCATATATTATCTTGTATATAATATAAATAAGAAGTTACTCAATGCGTGAAGAAATGAAGAATTATTCCTAAGTGCAAGAATTTTATCACTGCAATTAATTACATATCATTATTATTGTTATTTCACCCCCCAGTCTGCAGTAAAGTTATCAAGTGTTGACAGTGGTGACAAGTCCGAAAGTGGGAAAAGGTTGGGGACCACTGTTTTATACGACAGCAACTTAGCTGTCGTGACGTTTCATCAAATACGCTGTAAGTAACTATGAGAGGAAGGAAATAAACACAAATCTCACTCCGTAACAAGTTAGGACATTGGCAAGAATTAATATTTTGTCCGATGCTCATTTCTACTCTGAGTCCAATAAGAACTTATACATATAACTCCTCAACAAATCTTTATTATTAAACTCCGTCTTTCATGATCCCACTCACACTTATTTAGATAATACTTAGATATTCTCTCTTCAAGACATAAAACATAATGATAACAACTGTAGGAAATGTAGTTCAGGCTGCCTACTACAACACAACAAAATTTGCACCCCTCATCATAGACACATTTATCGTGAATGAAAGATTGTAAAACACGATTAACTTTTTAAAGTATTTGTTTCAGTCTTATAAATATAAGTGGAAGACTACAATTATGCCCCCCCCCCTCAATCGGACATTTTACGTAAGTGAAGATAAATTAAATTCATTTAACGTACATGAAGTCTGTCTAGCGAGGTAGAAAAAATGATAACTGGTTTACATTGCCTTTAAGTATCTTAGTTGTAAAATGAATATTTTATTTACTTTCCAAAGTTTTATTTTATGATTACGTATGATTTTATTCCCAAAAGGCAGAAAGTAAAACTCGGGATTTTTTGGGGAATTATAAGTGTAAGTCTATGTTGGATTCGAAGTAGAATTGATTATTGGGATTGAAGTGATTCTTCCTAGAGGATCAAACTTGATACGGAGAGGGATTTGTTTATATTTTCTCTTCTATATAGCTACTTGCAGTCAATCCAATAAAACATAATTACAGCTAAGCTGATCTCCTCTCAAACAGTTTTCCAAATTGTCATGGTTACCACGTTAATTTTCATGTTGTTGTTTTTTTTACTTTTTGATGAGTCATATCTTTTACAAGTCTACTTATTATTGTACCTAATATATTTAATATTTTCTAGTACAAATATGATATAAGTTATTCAATATTTAGATCTTTCTGATCGAGGTTTTGAAAAAAAAGAAATTTAGAGAATGTTATAATTGACATCAGAGGTATTTTTTTTAAAAGAAGAAATAAGGAGTAAATTTAAAAGAAAGTAATGACTAAAGTTTTAAATTCGAAGCACTTTTGGTAAAAATAGAAAATGAAAAATGACACAGTACCCAGACAATTGAGAACAATGTTGAGGAGTAGAAAAGCTCAGATTGATTGGTGTAGCTACGTGCTGAAAATAGTTTAAAATTTACAACTTTAGTTATGACTTAGTTTGAAAATTTTGTTGATGTGAGTGAACACGGCCCTAATTCCTATCGGGCTCCTCTGTTTGATTCCATGAGCTACTTGTTATTAAAAATAAATAATAAACAATTCTAATATAACTGATCAAAGTACTATTACATCTGTTCTTTTTTCTTCTTTCCTTAAACTTAACTTTATCTTAATATTAGTACAGATCGGTCTCTCATTACTAATGAGCAGATACAACTATTTGTGGGAAACATCAACTGGTCTCTTGTTTGTTGTATGAAAAGTAGAATTTGCTGGGAGCATAAAAACATTGAGCAATGACGTGAAGATTAAGTTGACACCGTTCCAAAAGAAGAAAAATATACTGTGTTTGACCAAAACATGGTAGTAATTATAGGTATGTTAATAACATTGAGGGCGCTTCGAATTTATTTATGTTCGTCATTGTATTTTACATTTGATTATATATTTTTGTATGGAACTCATCATTTTTTATATAGGTAAAGGATGATTTCATGGAAAATCTGGAGTGATTGAAGATTAAATAACTATATTTTTTATTGTTTTGATCAACAACTTTCGGCTTCAAAAATGTCTCTTTTTTTTTCTAAGCGTAAGCACTCTATTTTCTATATCTCTATGACTGGTAGTTTGGGAATAATTAAAATCAGCTTACTCAAAAGTAGGGGTTTCTTCTACTGTTTAATTACTCTATCATTTATTTATCTTAATTATTACCTTTTATGGCAGTGAGATATAAAATCTTACTAAATTAGGAATAAATATTTTCTTTCAAAAATTATTCATGGGTTCATAAAAGGTTGCTTTTTTTTTCTGTAAAAGTTAAAGTTTAACATATTATATTCAATAAATCATATTTATGTATTTTATCAGAAAAACGCAACCCTTGTATTAAATTCAAGGCCATGTTCATATTTACTCGATATTACAATCTATATACATAAAAAACCTTTTTATCAATAAATATATGAAAAAATGTTGAACACTCCTTAGGTTTATCGATACGCATAGATTGATTTAAAATATCGTGTAAGAATAAATACTTTTAAAACTATTGTGTGAGGGATTTGAAAAGCTCCAAGTAAGTTTTCCCGTTAGAATTTGAAGGAAAAATGTATTTTCTAAATAAATTTCTTACCAAATCCAAGATTGTTCATTCTAGTGTACATTATTTTTCATTGAATGATTTATTAGGGCTTGAAGCTACATTAATTTTACAAAATTTAAAAATAGATATATTTATAAGTACATTATGGACATGGAAATATCAATAACATTTCTCAACCTCTTCTTCAAATGTAATGTGATAGTTACCAACTAGGAATACCTAAAGCATTAAAACAAGTAACGTATCAAGCACCGTTAGCCTAAGGCAGGGGTTCCCAAACTTTTCAGCCTGCGACCCCCAAAATAACGGTGCCAGAGACTGGCGACCCCCAACAACACTGGAGGTGGATTATAATGTTGCGCACAGCCACGCGCACATGCACTATGCGTGCGTGCTTGTGCGTGTCTGTTCTCCCAGACAGCGCGTGCACACACAGGCCACGGGGCCCCGCTCACTCGACCAGAGAGACGCACACAGTGAGATCAGAGCTCGTTCACGTGAAGCAGCCGATCAGTGACTGACTGCTTCTTAACAGTTGAAACTGTGAAAACACAGAGTCTCTCTGGTCACAGCTGCTCAGAGATCAGCACCGCAGCTTCTTGAACAGAGCAGAAGCTACTGGTGGTTTGTACCGAGTTTCTGTATCCGCCTCCAGTCCGACCTGCTCTCACGTTTAGTTTTAATATTTCGTCAACTAAAATATATCTTTTTAAGCTATTAGGGTGCAGCTATATAATATTATTTATTTCAAAATAGAGTGCTTCTTATTTGATACATTTCATACATATACACACATATATGGGTAGCAATTTATTTCAAAATAGGCCTATACTTGCAGGTGTATTTTTTTCTCCTCTTCAGACGAGTTTGGTATTTTCCTTTGTTGTCACAGGTAAAAATAGCTAAAAAAATTTCAACAGTTGTCGTTCTATACTTTAATAATTGCAACAAACTATAGTTTTTATATATATAGTATAACTATATATAAAACATTATAAGCTGTGTTATCAAATATGATTTGCGGCTCCAGACAAATTTGATTTGGGGGAAGAAGGGGCAAAACGGCTCTTTCGATAGTAAAGGTTGCTTACCCCTGGCCTATGCAGAACGGGCATTAATACAACACAAAATAACAACAGCCTTACAGAGATGAAATTATTTTATAGTAATTTGAGAAATAAAATACAACCAGAATACAGGGAAACTTTAAACAGCAGGGCTGAGTGAACATACAATTATAAACAAGTGCGCAGGTAAGTCTTGTCTGAGAAAAACACAGGATCTGTGCGCTTATAACGTGCAACAGACACCTTATTGCTGCATGTGCAAAAACTTTACTTATTAGGGATACTTATTTTAGCCTATTATTTACATTTCTTAAACACACCTAATGAGATGGGTGGGCAATATTCTTGGAGCAGAGCAAGTCCATTCTGGGCTTTATTTTAGAGACGGCCACTCGTAGATCCTCCTCCACGGTTAGGCGCGATCTGTATTTATTTTTTATGTAGGTCAGTGCTGAGAACGTTTTTTCGCACAAGTAAGTAGAGCCAAATGGAATCAGGAGATGCATAGCGGCCTTGGATAGCTGTGGGTATTCCTCTCGACCGAAATCCAAAACTCCGCCAGTGTCTTGGTGTTAAATGCTGCCTGTAAGGTTCTGTCACTTGACAGTTCAACCAATGCGTCCTCCAGGTCGGATGTGAGATGATACTCCCTCGTAACGGTGAATGGTGATCTTATCCAGTCATATTTCTCTGGAGCAGTTTCCTCCGGAAAATACTTGTTGAAGTGTTCCAGGAGAAAATGAAGGTGCGCTGTGATGAACTTCTGCACAGTTTTGACACTCAGTGCATTTTCCTCGATGAATTCGTCCAGCTCAGAAGACATATCGAGACTCCCCATTCTCACTTGCCCTGACCAGCGCTCGAGTTTCCTCTTGAATGTGCAGATTTTGTCATTCATTGACAAGATGTTAGTGTTTTCACCTTGCAGTGCCAGATTAAGTCCATTTAATTTTTCAAATATGCAAGACAAATACGCCAGCCTTGTTATCCATGCAGGGTCATTGAGGTGGTCGGCGAGCTGGGATCCATGCTCCATCAGAAAAAGGCGCACCTCGTCCCGCAGTTTATACAGGCGGCTGAGCACATTTCCCCGCGAGAGCCATCGGACTTTGGTATGGAACAGCAGTCCCTCATGCTCTGATCCCAGTTCGTTACACAGAGAGGCAAACAGTCTAACATTGAGTGGACGTGTTTTTATGTAGTTTACCATTTTAACCGCAGTGTCGAGAACATGTTTAAGGTCTGGTTCAAGCGTTTTGCTGGCAAGCGATTCCCTGTGAATCATGCAGTGTGTGAAATTTATGTGCGGCGCCACTTGTAATACTCTCGCTTTCAGTCCTTTCTTTTTCCCCAGCATCGCTCCAGCCCCGTCCGTACACACACCGATGCAATTTTCCCAAAATAGTCCCTCTTCTTTTAGTTTGCTGTCAAGCTTTTCAAAAATGTCCTCACCTGTGCACGTTCCCTCCAGCGGCGAGCAAAACAGCATGTCCTCATTTAGTTTTCCCGTCAAAGCTGTATCTGACAAAAACAAGCAGCTGGGCAGAGTTGGATATATCTGTCGATTCATCTAGTTGTAAAGCATATTTTCCTCCTTTTATTCTGTCCACCAGCTGGCACATTATGTCCTGGGCCATGTCTGTGATGCGCCGGGCAATAGTACCGTTTGACAGCGGCACCGATTCCAGCTCACGGGCTAATTTATCCCCATGCATGGCCCGACTCATAGGTATAGCAGCAGGTTTAATTAAGGTTTCACCAATTGTGTGTGGCTTTTTAGCCTGTGCAATTAAATATGCCACCTCATGTGAGGCCCTTTGAGCTTTGGCTGGGATTCTTGTTTGGCTGGTAAGGACTTGCTTTTGGTTATTTTTGATCCTTGGTGTGCTGCTCAGACTGGTGATGTATATTGCCACGGAGGTCTCCACCTCTGCCGAAGATCGACGCACTTGAGGACGGGGATGCTTGTCTGCTCTCTACCTCCGCTGACCTCTCCTGCTCCGCTTGCATCTCTACCTCCGCTAGCATCTCAAGCTCCGCTGACATCTCAAGCTCCGCTGGCCTCTCCTTCTCCGCTAGCTTCTCAAGCTCAGGTAGCCTCTCCTTCTCCGCTAGCCTGTCCTGTTCCTGTGGCCTCCTCAATTTGGTTGGTATTAACCAACGTTTCATTGTGACTGTCAATAATTTTCAGCTGCTTTCCAAAAGAGTTTTGGCCAGCTACCGTGTGACTGGTGCTGCTGTAAATGTAACTGTCGCTAACCTGTGTCATAAGATAAAAAAAGGAAATGTTCTTTTTGTGGAGGAAAAAAAGGGGAGAAAAAAGAAAAAAACTGATGGGAAATGTGTAAGCTATTTTATTTAGTGACTCTTATTTTGAAGAGGGGTTTTACCGGAAGGATGTGCTGTACTAAACGGCTGCTATGTCTCCTGTGTCTTCTTTAGGCTGAGGCCTTATTCAATACAACAACTAAACGCTCGGCTACAATTGCATGGTTTAACTCTAATATCTACTCATATGTATATGTTATACAAAAAAAAAAAATTATATTAAAAATTGTATTTGTTTTTTGGAATGCATTTCGCGACCCCGCATCTGTGTCTCGCGACCCCCACTTTGGGAACCCCTGTCCTAAGGAGATAGTATTTGCCATAATATTTTGCAAGATGTCACTTTTCTATAGCGTCACTCATTTATTTATTGTAGGTACTACGTAATATTAATAAGTTTAAATGAGTAATAATACGTAAATAATTTATTCTAGTCTTAATAAATTTTTTATATTTACATATAATTATTAAGCAAATTTGACACCAATTATTTTTCAAAATAATGGTTGAGTCTCTGTATCATGATTGTCGTTATTACTCAAACAAGATTTATCTATTAAAATTAATGAAGCAAGTAATGTCATAAATACAGACTTTGATCAAATACCACTTTGTCACTCATTAAAAGATAAAGTAATAAGATTTAGTTTTGTAATATTTGTAAAGACTAAAGACTTTAAAAAAGGAATAAAAAATGCAAGCAGCTAGAACAAGAAGGAAATAAGCACGAATGCTACTCCCTAACAAGTTAGGACATAGGCAAGTATTACTTTGTTATGTTATCGATCCTCTATTAAACTCCAAGTACTATTTACGTATTATTACTCATTTAAACTTATTAATATTACGTAGTACCGACAATAAATAAATGAGTGACGCTATAGAAAAGTGACATCTTGCAAAATATTATGACAAATACTATCTCCTTAGGCTAACGGTGCTTGATGCGTTACTCGTTTTAATGCTTTAATAGTCCTAGTTGGTAACTACCACATTACATTTGAAGAAGAGGTTCAACTGCAAGTAGCTATATAGAAGAGAAAATATTAACAAATCCCTCTCCGTATCAAGTTTGATCCTCTAGGAAGAATCACTTCAATCCCAATAATCAATTCTACTTCGAATCCAACATAGACTTACACTTATAATTCCCCAAAAAATCCCGAGTTTTACTTTCTGCCTTTTGGGAATAAAATCATAAGTAATCATAAAATAAAACTTTGGAAAGTAAATAAAATATTCATTTTACAACTAAGATACTTAAAGGCAATGTAAACAAAATCCAGCTTGAGCATTTTAAATAAAATTATCCTGCTAGACTATTGTATCAATTATTTTCAAAGAAATCTCACTAAGTTGTGGATGTTATTTTCCAAAAGTTATTAATTGACCCAATGCCTCCCAATAATTTGACAGAGCCTTGACTCTTAATTTATCGTACCGAAATACTTGTATCAATAGATAATCCTTTCGGAAGCCTTCCCAATCAATTGAATCATCAAAAAATGTTACCCCTGAAAATAGGATAATCTTCAAACAAAAAAATTCCTATACAAAGCAATCCAAGACCATCATATTTCTTCCGATATTATTTTGTGTTTACCTCCAGTTATGTTTAGACTTGTCTAAAAACAAAAAAAGACTACATTCCTATCAGTCCGGTCCTAATAAAATATTTCATTCCCAGTATAAGCATTTTATGGTAACTACAAGAGCTGAAATGACGTAGTTACTATGTTTTTTCAGCTGTTCAGCATAAAATCTTTCACAGAGACAAGATACCTTAAGTTTAAGTAGGAGTTGTGTGGCCATGCACTATCTTTAGGAAATAAAAAGGTCTGCCATACCTCAATTATTTTACATTATAAGCCTATTTATACCTTAATAAGTCCTAAATTAGGAATAACGACAAAATATTAAAAGGGTATCAATTTTTAAGTTTTTTAAAGATTTATTTTAATTAAGTTAATTTTCTAACATTTTAATTAGCCCATTTATGCTTTAATTAGGCCTATATTAAGAATAATGGTAAAATATTTACATGTTTTAACGACACTTGAAGTTTTACTTAGGTATCTAAGTCATATGATAAACTCAGATACTTACTATAATAATAATGATTAAAATGAATCCATCTAGAGAGCCCTTTAAAATCTTTTAAGAACGTGGAAAGGGACGGAACTTGACAAGACCGATTTTAAGTTCCATATTGAGTACCGATACAGCCCTAATTCCTTATCCTACTTGTATACTTTTTTTCCACAGAACATAAAACTTTTAAAGATACCAACGATGACGTCAATGTATATCAATTGAGATTTTCACTCATGACTTATGCAACTTTTTCTTCTTTTTGCGGAATTTACCTTGTACATTTAGTTTAAATGTAACTCCATAAATGTATTGTTAGTTTTACGGTAATATTTAATTATACTTGACACGCAAGGGACAACTGTATTAGAGAATATTGATCACGTGGACTCTTTTTCGGCTTGTGATTTATAGATTTGTACACGCTTATTCTAGTCTAATTTTGTTCGAATCCTTATTTAGGATTGAAGACTGCAGTCCCCTCCATTTTAATTTCGGTCCAGTCCAGTTCAGTTATATATATATGTTTTAAAAACTTATAAAGATGGTCCTTCATGACGTCACTCAACTTTTTTTTAAAATTCAGTTCTAGTACTGCCAGTTCGAAGGACCGACAGTCTTAAGGAACGGTCCTAAAACTGGACTGAAGGAATAAATAAGGACTGACACATCACTATTCTGGTGTATGTTAAAGAAAGTAGAAAGTTCATAAAAATGATTCAGTCAGAATTTATTCCACTAGAAGTTAGATAAATAGTATATGAGGTATTTAATTAAAAAAAATAATGAAGATTGTGTTTCAATATATGGTTGGCTGACTGATTTTTTAATGAATCCTTATCAAACGTATTATATAACTATTAATACAGTGTTTTTTCTTTTAAATGTTATTTGCAGACGTTCCAATCTATAAATGATTCGTGAGTTGTATATATGTCAATTAATTTTTTTAATGAAGGATACTTTTTATTGTTTGAACCTCTATATACATGATTTTTTTTTCTATGGGGTTTACCATTATTATTTAATTCTTGAGGAGGGAACATCTAGAATATAGTAGAAAAGGGTAGCTACAATATGTTTTATTTTCAATTTTACCTTTTTGTTTTGAGAGTCGAGGTTGTGAGTGATAAAAATGCTCGTCATCATTCATTGATACTGGATGACACATAAGAAATTAGTCTTTCGATTCATCTTTCCAATTAATCAATTTATGAAGGACTGAAAACTTTTAGGATTCGGTCATCGATGACGTCAATAAAACTTTTTTTTTTTGTAAATCAGTTTTAGTACTGACAGTACGAAGGACCGACTGTCTTAAGGTCGTGTCTCAAGTACTGATAGTACCAGTTCTAAGGCTGGACTGAAAAATAAGGACTAACACTACAATCTAAGATGTAGTATACCTATTACTTACAATGATTTAGATAATATGAAACTCGGGTATACTTGAAAAAAATAAAACAAAAATGGTTGTGGTCCCCCAGACAATTTGAAAAATATTTGGGAGAAAAGCAGCTTAACTGTTAAGAAATTGCCTTAAATTTGCTGCGAGTAGCTATGAGATCAATGATATAAACACAAACCCCAATCTTTATCTAGCAGTGTTATATAAGTAGTAATTACATATATGTCGATCCTCAATTCTTCTTCGAGCTCACCATGTCTTTCACGACTTATCCACTATAAATGATTTTATATCCATTTTTCTCCATTCAAGAATTAAGGAATAATGATGATCGCTATGCTCTAGAACTGGCAAATAAAAAATATTTTCATGTTTCAATTACAAAAAGAGCGGAATCTTCAAATTGCGTATTTTTTGAACCTCTGTTTATTTTACACAGAAATTAATGAATCACAATGAAAGCAGATTCTTGGGGGAGAATTATAGGACTTTTAAAACAAGACAGGTTGAGATCCCTCTTATATATTATTTCAGAACTTGGATAAAATACATTAAGTTTATATTAGTAATTCTACATGATCCTTCATATGTATATGAATTAAGGAGGTTGCGATATTTAAATATTTCTAATAATTGCGAGTTAATTATACAACATATTGTGCCTTTTTATGTTAAAATTTTTTCAAAATGGGATTATTGGTCAAAAAAACAAGTCCCAGGATGTGACATATATTGATTTCTCTAAATAAAAAGGACAATTATCATAAGGAGTTAACTTTGATAATTAATCAATTTAAGAATAAAGGATTTAAATTCTTGTTTAAGATTATTTTAATCATCATATTTCTTTTCTTAAAGAAAGGATATTTTGGATGATGCCTTTTTTTTACCTAAGACTTTTTTTTTTTGACGAAAATATTATAAATATTTTTTTTGTATTAAAATATTTTCTTGAGATTAGATCTTTAATATGACTTACATAAATCAGAACATATCCTCATTTTATAAAAAAAAATGACGGACGCTTTGGACTTGATGTAAACAAATGAAGGTTAACTATCTTATTTTAGCTAAAAGTATGATCTAGAATCCTTAGATTGTCAGAAATTGTTTCACTGGCACATAAAATATGTGGCCCGTCAATGCAAAAGCAAGCTAGAATGATTTTTAATAAAATTGAATGTGGATTAAGGTATCAAAAAAAGAGATTTGAGTTGTAGAAATGAAGAGAAACATCATAACAAATACGTGTAATTCGCGGTACCAAAAGAGAATATTTATTTATTGGCAATATGCTTGGAACTAAAATACTCATACCATGAGGCAAGTTAGAGAAAAGTTGTTGAAACATTGTTGGAAATAAAAATACCCCATGCTAGAGTTCTCGGGGTTTCACACCAGATGTCCAGAGAGCAATAAAAGAAAGAACAGGGGAAAGAACCATATGAAGGTGAAAAGGTCACTTTTGCCACCAAAAATGGAAGAAACTCATCCCTTCCGTTGTAAGACTATTTTCAATGAGTCTTTTTAGTTCTTTTAAACTCTTTTTTGACAATGTTGTCACCCATCCATCCCTGATGCTAACCCCTTCGACTACAGCTTTTGGGTGCATGTCGAGGGAAAGGCCAGTAGTGTTCGTTATCCAAACACCGATACCCTCAAAGCTACTGTCGGACAGCGCTCCGATGCCATGAGAGAGGTATACATCCGCAGCAGGAGCCAGGCTTTCTGCCACCGCCTGGAAGCCATAATTAACACTAATGGCGGCTAAACTAATCATAAATTAAGAGAGCTCAAACACACATGTATTTATTGTATTCATTTTGTTGAAATTCAATTGTTAATTAATAAATTATATCTTGTTGAATTTTAAATTTGAAAGTTTCCAGATTTTAAATGAACCAATTTTTATACATAAATAGAAAAAAAAAATCTTAAAATATGTGGTATGTATTTTGACAACATAAAATTGACAAATTTGTATTAAATCTTGATAAAAGTTCATCAAATTACTTTAAGAATAAGAAAAGACTGAACGCTAGCATAACAATACTGCATGATACCAATGATAATCAAAGCAAAATAATGGAAACTCCACATCCCTAAAATTGTCAATATTATTTTTGATTGATTAGAAACAACAATAATAGGATAGTTAGAGAAAAATATTCCATCATTTCTATTGTAATAGTTAATTAGTCGTCTATAATATGGAAATAAGATATGTAAAGATGTAATAAAATATTTTTTATATAGTTTCGGATTAGATATAACATAAAACTAGGTATTAGAAGTAGTGATTTATCAGTCCTTATTTATTTGGTCCAGTTCAGTCCAGTCCTAGGATCGATCCTGTTGTTCTTAAGGACTGTTAGTAGTAGAACTGATTAAACAAATAATAAATAAAATTGAGTGACTCATCGAGGATCGAACATTATAAGTTTTTAGGACTGATATGCAGGCTTAACTAAACCGAGCGGAGCTGGAAGGTACTCCAGTCTTCAGTCCTAAATATCGACAAACACAACACTATTTAAAGGAATAGATTTTTGATAGAGAATAACGTTTCCATTCTTTTATTTGTTGGTCTCATTTTGACATCCAATAGTTGACTTTTTCCTTAATATTAATGAAACAATAGTTTCCATTGTATTAAAGCGTGGTTAATATGCCCCCAAAATGGATGACTTCAACAATGATGACGTGACATTGAAAACACACGCTGAGAGTAAATGTGTTTATGTTTATAGCTAGAGTTAATACAACAAATATTTTATCAATTACTATACGTGGAGCTTACGTCAGTATACATCAATTACACAGAGTTATAACATCCGTGTTGTATAAATTTGTTACATATACGAGTATATGCAATCACCATATGTAGGTATTTTGTATTACGAAATGCCATTTCCGATTACTTCATGTTCTCAAAGACATTTTTAATAGTCATAGTGATTAATAACAGAGCAATGGCTACAGAGTGAGACACTCAAATGGATTATTAGAATGAAATTCTTGAAATGGGATGTCTGTGGGGAAATTTGCAATGATTGCAAAAAAAAAAATAATAATAATAATTTAATTTCTAAAATAATGTTATTTCATATTTGAGTTGGAAAAAATAAAATTGACCTATTTTTTTTTTTAGTTCATAATTAGTTTTTTTGATTGGTACACTAATTTTTATAAATAAAAAAAATGAACATTTACCACCACACAAAAAATAAAATTTAGCTAGTTATTACTAGTATTTCGTGAGTTCATATTTATTTGGTCAAGTCCATTCCTGTCTTAGAAACGGTCCTATCAGTTCTTGGGACGAATTTTTCATACTGCAAGTACTAGAACTGATTTAAAAAATTAAAAATAAAGTTGAGTTACTTCATCTAGGATCAAACTCAAGAAGTTTTTGAACTGAATGCAGGACTGAACCATACCCTACCGAGACAGAACTGCCACAACACTAATAACTACATATGGATTGGCACCCTTATATCATTATACAGGGGGGCATAACTTTATAAGTTTTTAGGCATGATATGCAGGACTGAATTGGAAGGGATAATACATTTCTTATAATTTGTGGCAATCAAAATATTTGGGATATGCAAAAATGCTTAATTTTTTCTCTTCAATTGTTTTTGTCATTTCTTTTTTTCTGAGCTTAAGGAACATGTTTCAAAAATTGTTGAATTCAAAAAAATATTAATAGATACAACTTTCTTTGTCCTAGGGTACCTTAGCTTGTCAAAATTCATATGGATACTACATTTATGTTTTATCAACTTTTTCCTTTTATTTTGACAGTCAAGTTAAAGAATGGACAAAAATCACGTCGTACTATGTCTAGATGCGATTTGATTTTGAGCATTTCTCCTCTCTTTTTTAAGAAAATGTGGAAAGATATATTCATGAACTCTAAATATGAGGATTATTCTAAAAATATGTTACTGACAATTTTTTTTTCTTAATATCAAGTATTGTATGCACAGAAATGGTAAAATATATAATGCCCACTAAGTCAATGCTTGCTTAGAATTCTAAGATTTTTGGAAATTATAATTATTGTCCATTTATATGAAGATTTTTTATTTTTTATATGGCTACTTAAAGCCAGGAATTTATATAAAAATTTGAATTTTCGATTTTGTTTGTCACTCGAGACATATTTTTCAAACGGCTATTGCACAAAAGTAATGGAAGAAACAACTGAAAAAACAGTTTTATTTTAAAGTCCTGGCTATTATCTATCTTTTGAACATAAATAATGGTTTTTTTAATGCACATTTTAGATTATATAGGTCTACAAAATTAGTGTTTCATAATTTTTGCCACGCAAAAACTCTAATTTTTGGAGAAAATTGGTCACATATTAAATTTTTTGGCTAAAAAACAAAATATATGATTGAAACTTAAAAATCATAATTTACTTGCATTTTTACCCTAGAAAATACTTATTAAATAATTATCAATGTTTATTTTCTACACTAATTTTTTTTTCACACTTTTGGCAGTGAAACCGGGGTCAAATCTTCAACCATGTCATAACGGATCTTACTTACAAGATTAGAAAGAGGGAAGATCCACTTCGAATATCAACTTCTATAGTACCTTTTCACTGACGTCATAAATTGCATCATAATAAAGAAGACCTTATTTGTGGGTCTCAAGTTGATATTTTTATTACATATATATAAAAATTTACAATAAATCTTGATTGAACTCCTTTGAATGACTTAATAAAAAAAATAATAATAATACTAACATTGAATAGTTCTTAAAACCAACGATAAATACTGATACTTGAAAATAATCAATGAAATATTTACTAAAAAGTCTAATTTTGTACAACTATTATTCTTTTTTGAGCGATTAGGAAATAGAAAGGTCATATATGTATTAGATAAAAAGATATTTTAACTTCTATTATAATATTTTCTTTTTATTTTCGGCATGAAAATACGAATGTATAATGATGTAATGACATATTTTTAATACATTTAGTAATATATACTAGAACTAAGGAATAGAGGGATATATGTTTGATACACAGTCAGGATTCTCAAAAGTATTTGTGGGTGAGCCAAAATGAAATTAAGAGATCTTCTCGCACACCCTACTAATTGGATTCAATTTAATTGGAAAGTAAATAATGTAAATGTGATAAGTCATTGACGTTTGAATTTTCATATTGTAAATCTCAATAATATAATTTGGAAGTGACTTCTATGCTGTATTTTTAATGTTTGATCCAGACTGGTTGTGACAATCTTCATTATCTGATCTAAATGATCACTAGCGAATTTATAACTATATTTATTTTTCACCAAATTCACTTCAGAGAATACTGACTCAAAGACCCGTGTTTCACAAACATTTCACAAAAACGAAGATACAATTGCTTATTACAATAGACTAAATTCATTTAGTTAAACAATCACACTGTTGATGAAATTAATTAAAAATATATGAAAACAATCTATATAAGAAAAACTATATTAAAGATGTGTGCTTTAAAATCAATAAGAAATTGATTTATGTCGTTATGCAGGTTTCTGAAAAATAAATTTTTCAATATACTTTAGAAAAGAGCAAATTCTAAATCTGAGCAACATTTTCGCTGGAACCAACGAGTTGCTTTAATTTGGATTTATTTATACAGATTGATACATAAAGATGAATTAAACAACAAATTAGATCATACATCTTTATTTACATATAAATAATTACATACAAATGACCATTTAAAGAAATATATAACATCTTCTAAACACATTTCTAATTCAATGGCATGAAACATTTCACCATTACCACTTTTGCTATTTGTTAAAAATATATTGATTGATTCATCAATATCTGAGACTCTGGTGATGCATCTAGATAAATAAAGTATTTTAAGGAAATCATGGAATCAAGATTTCCAAGAATAATTACCTTTTTATTCTGGATTATAAGCATTCCTCATTTATACATCCATGACTTCATGCATGCTTATTTCAAGCTCCATGGACACAAGATGACTCTTTGCAGACCTGTAATGAGTGAGGAATACCAAAAGATGTACATTCAAGGGAGCAAATCCTCACGAATAAATCCTAATGTGCAGGGGCAGTTCAGTAGGGCTTCAATTGCCAGGTATTCTCTCCTACACATACGCCTTTCTCCATGGTTGACCACCGATCCTGAATTTGTGATCCTACTCTCAAGAGGGATTTCATTTCACACTTTTTAAGTTCAACCGCTTCCTTATTTTCCTCTCTCTTTCTTCCACTTTTCTTCTCTTCAACGACACATGGTACTTATACTATTATTATATAAAGCAAATCACCCTCAACGAAGTAGTGAAAATGGGAAATACACAATACTTTCTAATATAATGTTAATATATTAGTCAATTAATCATCATTCATCCCTTCGTTTCTATCACTTCCTTATTTCTAAACTAAAGAGTTACGTTATACCATATTGTACATCCTTTTACAAAAAAAATGATTCCTAACTTTAAAAGATAAAATGTTCTATGTAAAGTTCATTTTTGGTATTTTCTTTTGTAATTGGCTTGTTGAAAAATGTTAAAAGTAATGTATGTAGCTATCCCAGGTTGAAATACATACCTTACACAAGTATTTTTTTTTATCAAAAACATTTTTAATTCTGTTCAATATTGGTGTATTTCTGGAAGAAATATTAATTGTAGTACGGGATTTCACACGAATTCTCTAATGGAGATTAATTAAGAGGTTGCACAAAGTTATAGCTATTTGATTTTTATGCCTAAAAATACACTTTTCCCTACATGAGGTTGAGTAACTGACCCTTTTTTCACTCTAAATATTAGTAGAACTCATTGACTGAGCACAGCGCTGCCACTCGTATGGATTAATCTGTCGCAGGGATAAGTTATATTATTGAAGGAAAATAATTCCCTACGCTTACATTGAAGTAGGATATTTTATCTCTACTTTTTCTTCTGTAACTAAGAATATTAATTACCTCGTAAGTTAAAAATACGTTTTGACTTTGACTATTAGAGGATAGAATTTGAATCGACTATTGTGTTGCTCGGTAGTTCTAGTTTATCATTTTACTTTATTTAAATGGATCTTTTCGATGAAAAATTCGTATATATGGATCTGTATCCACCCATTGTCCCAATGAATTCATATGTTTTCATTTCATTGAATATAGTACCATTTTACTTTTAACTTGATGTTCAGGATTTCGTCGTTTAGAGGAGGATTTTTGGCTCACTCATTAGCTGTCATCTCCATTAATTGAAGGATAAATCATTGTGGAGATACACTTACTTTAACATACGAGGTCCATTATAGTTACTTCTAGCCTCGTAGATCATCAACTCAAGATGAATTTATCAGCTGCTCCAGCTCTAACATGGAATCGTTATATACTCTTATGAGAACTGAGGATTGATGAATTTGATATAGAGTGGGAATAATAAAATAAAAACTCAGTGAGAAATAGAGGGAGTTATCATCTTCCATCTACTTTATTGAAACTTCTCAATCTATTCATCCTAAAATCAACAATAATTTATATTCAACTCAAAAAAACTCTTTGATCGATTTGAGTCCTTGGTTGTCTTTGATATAGAAAAAAAAATAAAAATCATAATCTCGAACACATATATTTATAAGTAGTATCAATTCAATTTATGAGGAAAAATTCGTGTTATTTGTTTTGATTTGGGTTTTGATTAGCTCACTAGAACATATAGGTTAGAATAATATTTGAGCTCCTATGGTACTTATAGCCTTTCATAGAATTTAAACATAAAAATACATTTGTTATTTCAAAGAACACTTGGTCAATTGAATACATATTTTTATGTTTAATTATATGCATCATGGATAAGAAATATAAAGTGGTGACAAGTTATTTTTGATGGTATTTTGGCCTTGTGAGGCAGATGTCCTTTTAAATATATAGCTTCGGTAGAAGAATTTAACTGCTATAAAAATAGATTGTGTAGGAATCTCCTCAGTTTGAAGAACAAGTTTAGAATATTCAACGTTAACACTACACATTGGTTTATTTTCATCAGTTGAGTTAATAGAGTATGAACAAACTAAAAAATATATATTATGTGAAAGGTGGAGTGATTGTCCCTCTGTACGAGAAACATATGTACATGTTCTTTTTTATTAATTAATAATTTATGGATTTTTGCTACAAAACAGAGCCTCTGTCTGTTACTATTTTTACGAACGAATATAAGTAAACAACGCAATAGCCACATTGAATCTGGCGTGAGCAAACTAATAAAAAAGTTATAACAGCAAAAGGGAACAGCCACCTTCGCCCGAGCTCATATGATTGAAGTAATGAAATCATACAGTAAATAGCTTTATATAATTAGTAATTAATAACATTGCTCAATAGTCAAAATGTCAATAGATTGCAATCCCCTTTTACAAAATGGTCTTAGTTGTTATCGATCACCCGTAGGATTAATCGAGTTTTTGGTATTTTTGACTATTTTTAAGATACAAATCTTTTTTTTTGCACTTGTTGTTGAAGATATAGATAAATAGTATGAATATCTTTTAAAGCCCAGTGTTTAAAGATTATAAAACAATTTAAAAAATATTAAAAACATCTTGGAACTCTAGCTATCTTTATTTAATTTAGAAAACGGTTGTTTCTTTTAAGAGGCACGTAGCTCGGAAAAAAATAAATATCATTTAAAAAAACATTATTCAAAGTATTAGTTTAAAATCTTGATCGTTGTATGGTAATCACAATATTTCAAGGGTACAACTCCTTTTTTAATTGATCTTATAATATCAATTTATTCAATTTTTTTAAGAGATATACAGTGTGTGAGTTAAAATCGTGGACTTTTCAATTATATAGGGTAAACTTTTGCAAGAATGAAAAGAAATACAATATTGAGGCTGTATCACGGACTTCTCTATTAATATATACATATTTCTATTTTTTTAAATTATTTCCTATGGATACTATCATGGCCTCTGCCCTGGGCTAAAAGCACATGTATTTATTGATGAAGGCCTCAAACATGGCCTCCCAGTACAGGTCTTGAGGTCATCCAAATTTAAGTATCTTCTCGAATTCGCCCAAAATGGAATAGTCGAGGCAGGAACAGTCTGTGACCATATGCAAATTGTTGACCCATTATATTTTAACAAAATCAAAAATTTCAGCCCTTTCTTGACATTATAGATTTTGGTTGCTGTTAAAGCAGTTATTTATTTTATCGTACATAAGAGGGTTTTCCCTAATCCTAACATATCTCCTCTCAGTCTAATCACTGACATAGATACCCTTGCCAGGCTGGCTCATCGACTTTGTAAAACTTCTGGTGATTGCAGTGTCCAAGTCCTTCATGATCTCAATTTTCCGGGGTCTACCACTGCCAGGGCATCTCTCAATGCTCTGACCTGAAGCCACAATTTTTCGATGATTTTAATCTTATAAATAAGACTCCCGGAGTACTCTACGAACTTCATGATTTCCTCGACGCCCTCTGGGAGCAAATCAGACATCCTTTGCCTTTTCACCGCCTTACTCACAAATGTTGATTTTGAGTTTTTTTAATATACTCTTTTAACCAGAATAGTCGTCACTCTTAATAATGCAACTATGTATTTAAAAATCTTCACCCTAAAGTAATCCAGATTGATTTAGATTCAATTCCACGATTTTACATCGCACACTTTAGGAAGAAAAGAAGAGAACTGAAAGGATAGAAAAGAGAGGGAGAGAGACATAAGAGGTGATAGAACTCAAAAAGTGTTGAGGAAATATCTCTCCAGAGTGAAATCCCGAATCTGAGATATGTGTTCATCAATGGATGAGCCTGAATATGAAAATTCAACCGCTCTTTTACAATGAGGGACTCAATTACGCACACAACTGCCTCTGGTTACTAGGATAGGAGGCGAAGGATCCACTTCGGAGATTATATGCGACAGGGATTTAAGAATATCTACGTACTTATACAAATTTTAAAAGTTGGATGATGATTGACTGAAAATAAAGATTTGTATAATAATTTTAGGGGTGTCCTCAAGACTAAATTGGGAGAGGGGGGGGGGAGCCTAGTTTTTGAGTTTTTGTAAAGAAAAAAATTTCAAATATTAAATTTAGTTGGAATCTAGGTGAGGGGCTTTCCTAGGACACATTTTCAACTTTCAGGAATGAAAATTCTAACTCTATACATAATAACAGGGGGAGAGGGTCCACAAGGCGTGGGCTGGAAGGGTTGTAGAAGGAATTTTTATTTTTTACTAGAAATATGAAATATTTGTCGTCATGAGGGCAACTTATGCAGTAGAGCAAAAAATTTAATATTTGAAGTTTTTTTCTGAAAAGTTTATTTTGTTTAAGAATAGCTGTGGATTTGTTGATATTTTTTTCAACAAATAACAATATACCGAAAGGAAGGCAAAAATCAACTACTGTTCCTGAACAATTCTCTTTTCTCCGTATCGTCTCTCTACATCCATATTTGTTAGCACCTGCAATTTAGATTAAGATCTTTCCCAACTTTTCGCCTCTATAAGTTTGTTTCTCTTAATGTATATTGATTAAAAAATAGCTTTATACTTACTTTTTGTAAATTTATCAAAGCAAACTGTTGTAACCTATATCCTTTAAATATAATCATAAAATTGTAGCAATGGTAGATATAGTCAAGTTCATCGGACTATGTATATTGCATATATATTGCCTATTAAGGCTACGTGCACTGTTATTGAAAATGAAGTGACTATATAACTATAAAGAAAATCACATTTTTCGAATACTAAATAATAAATGTGATTTCTCAAAAGAAGGGAGGCCTTGGATCCTCTCTTACGTGACCCCTGCTGTTATTACCAAAAATGTATGACAGACATACAGAGTGGGGACCCAAAGCTTGCAGTAGTATTTAATTACTATTGCATATCCTTTATTTCTAATTACGAGGTTTTTATGAGGAAACAACCTACAGGTGTTTGTGTAAAAATGCCCCAGCAACAACAAAATAGGCTACGCGTTTGCTATCTTCTACGTCCCAGCATTACTGGCGAGAAGGTTGCATAGATCATTACAGCCAATACATTCAAGAAAACAAAGCTTATTCTGCAAAAATATGGCTGACTTCTGGCCATGTGTTCCTCTTCCAGCCCTGCACTCAACTCCCTGGAATTTAAAGTTTAGGGCATCTGGGAGAAGAATGTATACAGCACATCTAATCCAAATTTGGATTCGCTTCTAGCTGCCACCATGACAGCAGAGTACACCATGGATACGACCTTCATCGCAAAAAGCTGCCAATCAGTTCAACAGCGAGTTGTTGAGACTGTTATTATCTGTAAAAGAGGACATATTGAATTAAAAATATAACTAAATAAAGTATTTAAGTAAATTATCAACAATTAGTTTTGTATATTTTTTTATTAATTACCTATCTTATTTTTCGTAATTGATTCATACTACTGTAAGTTTTAGATTCTCATTCTGTATATATACATTTATAAGTTGTAAATCAGTGCCAGAAGGGAAAAGGGATGTATTGTATTTTTATACAGTTTTGTTGAGGTGATTATCTGGGGTAGGGCCCAAAAAAGTTTGAGAACCACTGTTCAATGAAGCTAGTTCTCCTCAAATAGTCAACCTTCATTATTTCATTTTGTATTTTGTGTAATAATTATAACAAGTGGAGCATTCTTATATAAGATATATTCAGTATCACTAAAATGATTTCATAATAGTGTACAAGTGAACGAGATATAAATATATAAAATGTGTTTTCATGTTTATTGTTCCATATTCACAGTAGCAAAATAGTGTGGACAGGTGTTGTTCAACTTCTCTTATATATATTAAATCAGGAACACTAAATTTAATCCGTAAGTAATAGTTGCTTGTGTCCTTTATTATCCAGTTTAGGGTCTTTTACATTTTTTACATACAACGAATGTAAGTAAATTTATTTGTTGCTATACAAAAACTTTAGTTTTTAATTAAATTGTTATTTGTTATCATTTAATTGAAAAAAGCAACAACATTATATTAAAATTTACGTGCTTTTTTTCTGATTTTAAAAATTAAATTTAAATAACAAACCATGTGCAAGAAGCATAAGATTTCATACATTCTTATTCTTAAGCTATTTTTGTATGGTGCAGAGTTGATTGGATATATATAGCCTATTTTAAATATTACTATGAATTTAATCTAGAGCAAATATGAATTTTTCTTTTTTTCTAAGTGTTAGACTATGTGTCCCTTAATTTCACATTATCAGTCTGTGTAACATCGAAAAAAAGGAAAAAGAAACAAAATAATACAATAGTTGAATTTTACTCACACGGGTTACCAAATGAATATATAAATAAATCAATCAAACACATTTTTGGTTACTTTAAGGGTATAACTTATTATGCCTACACGAAACAGGATGACAAAGATGTTTGAAAAGTCTACAAGTTAGGGTGTGATAAAAAGAGAGATCATATGTTTGTTGCTGACCTAAAACAATCCTTTATGTCAAATCCTAGAGTTATATCCGTATCCTTCCCAAAAAAATGCTTTCAGATATTTCAGACTGTCTTTAAATCCATTAATTTGGACATGAAGATCTACTCTGACAAAAATTCATCAGGGATCATCATTGTTGAGCAATGAAACTCAGTTAGGGAAGAATAATTTCTTACATTATAAAATAAACTGGATCGCAGACATATGTACAGAAGACTCTTTGGAATACTTAAGTGGAAGTCGAAACAAAGTTGTTAGCATTCATAATGACCCTGGGTCTCATTACGAACATTAGCAGTGATCCCTAGCTCCCATTTTTTACTACAGATTTGGTAAATGTATCCATGCCTTTTAGAGGTTAAAAGGCATAGGTTAAAGGCAGTTTTAGGTAGCTGCAAATTGAGCAAATGTACTAGTCTAGGTATATATTTATTGTTTTTTTTTAAATACTTAGCTAATTAACCTTTGGATAAGCTTGTTTTGAAATATAGACCATCTCAAGGAATTTCTAAACACCTGGAGTAAAAACGGAATGTTTCTTTTTTACAAATGAGTCATTTTTTCTTTTGTTATATACTAGTATCATAGTAAAATATAACCGGATTATATTATGTTTAACATATTTACAATGTCAAACTACTAATTTGAGCAAATATTAATTATTTTTACATTTTTTTAAAACATAAATATTATTCTCAACAACTACTTGACCAAAAATTATAATTTAAATTTTTAACAAAAAACTCAATACTTACTATGTACAAATATCGTTTAGTATTTTTTTTTTTTTCCAATCATCACCAACGAAAAATGCATGTATGTAGATAAAAATATGCACCAAGAGCTGTAAGAGTATAAAGTACATATAAGAAGAAGGATCTAAGATTACTAGTGTTGGGTCCTAGGACCGTTTCCTAGTCAGTGTCCCCCTCCCCCTCCCCCTTCAGTTTTTTTTTTTCATCGCTCCGATTTTTTTAGCGTTTAACGGTCCTAAGAACGGATACGTCAGTCCTCTAGTCCTTGCTATCTTTTTATTTTCTTCATTCTTGTCTAGGATTGAATAACATAAAAACAAAAAAACACCAATGAATCATAGCTAGACCTATATTAATTATTTCTAGTCAAAACTTCCTACTTCAAACTTCGTGTATCGTGTCTTTTTGAAAGAGGTTATGTTAAACAACTAAAATAACTTAGTAACTACGTCATTTCCACTGTTATAGTTTCCATTAAATAGATATAAGGAACGGTCCAAGAACGGACAAATTTTATTTTGACCAGACTAATAGGACTGCAGTCTTTTTAGTTTTGTTAGACTGATCCAACACTAATTATGGCTAAAGGGAGAGGGGGAATGCCGTTGATAGACTTCCATGATCCAATCAAAACTAATAATATTTTCAAGGAAAATAAAAAAAACCGTCGCTGATACATAACTATGTATTTATGAAAATGGGTTTATTGGTCCCATAATTTCAGCGTCTGGTCCCTTGGAACTGGTTTTGTCAAGATACTAATCTTTTTGTAGCGGTTCCACTAGCAGTATAGATGGTTAATGATACCTCTGACTTTTCGATACTTTTTCGAAATTAAACATGAAAAAGAAATTTCATTGAGGGCAATTTACAGCCACTCTAAGTGATAATAATTGATTGAGCTAATCGACCCTCTACGTGTGTTTATGTATATATACAAAAATCCTTTTTTTTTTATTGACACATAACTTTTTGCAATAAAACATCCCATTTTTTCTCACTTCATTTAAAAAAATTAAATTATTTTTCCCCTCATAATACATTACAATGAACTAATTCTTTGAATTTTTGAGGAATTTAAATTCAAAATATTTTTTATCATTAATCATTTTTTATGAGTACAACTTAATGTAGGTAGATTATATGTCATATTTTGTAAAATCAAAATATTTATTGATCTTGTCTCAATCATACATATATGTAAATATATAATCCTCTATATAATTATTTATCACAAATATAACCGGAAGAATGTATAAATTGATTCCAATGGTGGACTACGTCACTTTTATTCAAAGTTGTCAACATCGTTGAATATTCAAAAACATTGTATAATGATAATTAAAGCATATAATGTAAAAAGGTTTTTTTTATTGAATTATATACACGACAAGCTTTTTATCTCACACACGAACCCTCAAGATAAAGATAAAAACTATTGATAGTCCTTATGTAGAGGTTTAACATGCTAAAATATCTTCTGTCTAGTAAACATGTACTATTTTTACCTTTATATGCTCATAAATTCCTAAATATGTATTGTCAATTACAATGGCTTTATTATAAAAAAAGTTCAGGAGCAATATCGCTATGCTTTTGAAGCAGAAGTTTATCGAGGTTTGGTACTGGATTTTTTAATATTCCGAGATATTTATTTATATTATGTAAAAAAGGGGAAAAATATGGCGTACGATAAGTTTGTATAAAATATATTTATATAAGGTCATTTCATATGAATTTATGAGGAAACGGGGTATATACTTTATGAATTGTCATTTTGTACCCTGAAGATTGAGGGTGTTTTTAGGTACAAACGATAATTAAGTAACTACTAAGAGCCCCCCCCGCCCCCATAACATTATGTGTACAAAATGACATTCATAAAGTTTCCTCATAAATTTATAATAAATGTGCTTATACGAATATGTTTTGAACAAAGTTATACGAATATGTTTTGAACGAAGTTATACGAATATGTCTTGAACGAAATTACCTACCAAAGATAATATCTTAATATTATAGATGGTATTAGATTAGTATAAAAAACTAAGAAGACTGCAGTTTGATCTTAATATACTTTTTCCGTACCAGGTACAGTACACTATTTTAGATATAGAGTAGCTATGATAAGTTATTATATTATTTCTATGAAGAAATAGCCAAAATTTCTTCATAGAAATAATAAAATGACCAATATTTATATTATATAAATGACGAGGGATCCATAAGAAATTGTATTCCTGTTCTTTTGGAAACGGAGCATAAGGAAAACTCAAGGTTATATTTCTATTATCGTTGGTATAACTTATTGCTTAGTGTATTTATGGGAAAAAATAAATTATGAAATACCCATGCCGTATAAAGGGGGAATCAACAGCTGGCAACAAAATACTCAGGGAATTTCTCTGTTACTTAGGTACCCCCGTGAAGATGGCTTAAGTTTAGAGTTGGAGACGTGTGACTAAAACTATATACGTTCTAGTTATCAACATTGCAAATTTTCTTATTTATTAATGCAGTTTGAGACGTAGAAATTGAAACTTGGAGAATTTGCTTATATGAGTTGTAACTTGTATATATGTCGTAAATTGTTTAGAACATATATATGCTTACGATAAAAATTTAGTATTATATCAAACTTATATTGTATTTTTCCTCAGTAATATTGAAAACAAACCAATATTGCACTAGGTTTGACATCTCAAAATAAAATAATCTTTTGTAAACCTCAATTATTTACACTTTAAATGGAATCTTTTGGTGTAAGAACAGTTCAAAAACGGAGGTGCTATTATTTTTCATACCCATAACAGGTTTTTTTTTTTTTACTTTTATCTTTTTCGTTAAGTTTTATTTTTGCATTTTTTTAAATTTTTCATTTTCATAATTTTTTTCTAAGATTAAACTAATTATATTGTAAATAAAGGATTTTATCTTGTATAAAAGGTGGCTTATATCTGCCAAAAGAATTAAAAAACAATTAAAGTTCAGCAAAAAAAAAAAAAAAAAAAAAAAAAAAAAAAAAATATTACGAAAACCATATTGATTTGAAAAAAAAAAACTCATTACAGATTCATAATCAGTAATTCGTAATGAAATGGAACATAAAATTACTTATATTAGTTGTTCATATGATAATCGAGAGTGGTGCCTTCTTGAGGTAAAAAAATACTAAAAATATAAATATATAATATTATAAAGTAGGTGTAAGTTAATCTCGGCTGTGAGAATTTCTCTCAGCATTTGGTATTGCTTTAAACAAAAGCTACAGACTGTGACACAAATTTCCAGATAATCTATATTTTTTAATTTTCTCATCTTCTATTGGTACTTAAAAGATTTTTGAAAATGTAAATATTTGTTGACCACTAATTTTGGGCCTTGTTCCCGTTTTTTTTTTTGAAAGAAGGTTGCAAGATACGATTATATTATTTAAAAAAAACTTGTGATATTCACAGGGGGTGAAACATTGTTATTTATTTAATTATGTCCAAAACTTTAAAAATATTTCTAATATTTTGTATACACCTGAAAAAATTACGGAACTTTATACATTTCATTTGTTAGACAACCTTTCACTTGTTCTCTCTTGTTTAAGGACAGTGTGTGGCGTTAGCATAAAAGCATGCTGTGTTTTTTTTTTGGATGAAACAGAGAAAAACGCATTATAAGTTTCTACTGTAATGAAAAACTGAAGAGGATTTTTTTAAAGAGTCAAATACATTATCAAACCACTGAAAAACTCTCTAACAAGTGATTAATATGATTGATATTTGTTTAAATTCTAAATGAACATATTATGTACAAGTTCAGTCAATTTGATCGTGTGGTATTTGAACTTTAAATTGAATTTTGATATCATCAATATAATCAATTTCAGTTGGTGAGGAATGTTCTTAAAAGCTAATCCCTTTCTTATTTTCGATATTCTCGCAACGTGAATACTTATGCACTCTTCTTTAATAATAATTTTCACGTCATAACGTTTCAGTATCTTTTATGATCAGTGTTACCAAATAACCGATCTTTATCAGGTTCAGTTAACCATAAAATCCGCGGCTCCTAAGGACTTCATATATATTTTAAATTAATATAAATTATAGTACTCATATCAATGGATACGTTTATAATACTGTCGCAATATTGAGAAAAAGTATCCCAAGTATTATGTTATCGCCGCGCAGTTGTATAATTTTTTTTTACTTATTTAACCTTTTTTTATTTTTTTCCAGATTTTTAAGCATGACTTTCTTCTTGGAAATGTCTTTGGTGATCATTACACTGACTGTTGTTGTTCTAGTGGCTGCAGGGATCTATCATTTTATAAAGAAGCATAAATTACTTGCAAATTATAATAATGTTATCTAGTGTTAAATATAATATCTAGCACTTGGTTATGTAAAAGTATTGTAAAGATATAATAAATTAGATTAATATCATGTGAAAAAATATTACAAATATTTAATTGATGAGAACTGTTTACCTGGTTTTATTGTCCATTAATTTTATTTTTTTAGCGATCTTTCTTATTTATTCTCTTACAAATTCTCCTATTACGCAGAGAAAATTGATATAAAAAAGAAGTATATATATATAGGTATGCATATGGATTACATACGAAAAGGACCGACTATTTCTTCCTCATGAGTAAACTATTGGATTGTAATTTTTTTTTTAAATAGTGTAAGGGTGTTCATTGATCAATGGGAAGTTCATCAAAAGAGTAGTAAATTGTAAGCAATTTAAGGTATGTTCTCCCCCCAAAAAAAAAAAAATAATAATAACTTGGTAACCCTGACAATTTGCACAGTGACTCTTTATGAGATTAGCTAGCTACAAGGATCTACGAAAATTAGGAAATAAATATAGGCCCTACCCTGTATCAAGCAAACACATAAGCTGGAATTACACGTTTATAGATCTTCAATTATACTCCAAGCACAACACAGACTTAAAGTTATAGCTAGAGTTGGCATTTTTGTTAGGAAAATACTTAGTTCAGAAATCCGAAAAGGAAAAAAACGTGTGCTCTTTCTTCATTTTTTTTTCATTATTTAAAAGCTTGTCGTGGTGTTAACATCTCCCACACAAAAAAAGAATTTTTGCTTTTCTTTGGTCCAAATTGTTTTCAAAATGCATATTAAGATAGATATATATCACTTAAATTATAATTATAATACTTTTCCTGCACTAATGTTATTTTGAATGTAGAAGGGCCCCATCTTTGTAGCACTAATTTATTTTCTACCACCAAAATAATATGACAGGCATCTGATATTGATACGGGTGTTCATTTTAGTAGTAAAACTTGCACCCTAACAAATGCTTAGAACTTCTAACACTATTTAGTAAAATGTGTCACACAAGTTGCCTACAGTTGTACGTGGTGGACCACAAATAAGTTATGTTAGTGTATATTCAGGTCGGTCTCTCATAAGGGTAGTACCTGGAGATCCTAATATTTTATCCGTTGGTGCACACTGTAATAAGTTTGAGAACCACTGGATTAGTGTTTTCCTATTAGCAACTGAACCTCATTAGAGATATGTATATCGGTATCAAAAATTTAACGTTCTATCTGCCTCTATGCTTTTTCTTAAGATTGTATCAGGGTCTGCCTCAACGTCATCATAGATACCAACCGATGACATCATCACGAATCCATCTATTTTTTGGAAGTATTTATATATACCTAACATTGATTATAATAATAATTAAATTCTTAATTATGCCAATAGGATTATGGTAAATAGGATTATAATTGGGAAAATGAAGTGGGCTTTATAGTAAACCTCTATATTATAATAAAAATTGAGGCATTTGTTTTATATCTGAATTTTTGCCAAACCGGAGACAGATACAGACTTTACTCGTTAGACATAAAAATAAAAGTTGTCCAGAATTAGGAGTTACTTACCGAAGGCTAGGTTTAATTATGCTCAGATCAGATTCTTGGTCTATGGAGGAAAAGTTTGTGGCAAATCTTTTATTTTAGTTTACTTTTACATTATATACCTAAATTAGCGAAACTATAAGTCTGTTCTTGTTAATTTCGGTTCTCGTGCCAAACAAAGGAAGAGTATCAAGTACTATTCATGATCCATTGCATACCTATAATACTATATTCCCTGTGAAGAGTGATTAACTCAGTATCTCAGTTCCTGTTGAACCACACACTAAGAATGCTAGTGCAAATTAACCCTTCTGTACAAAAGTATGTTCCAGTTTGGCATTATTTTGAAAAATTACATCAAATGGCCAATTTATTCCAATAGACAATGTAAACATATCAGGCAATCCTCACACTCCAGAGTACCTTATAGAACTTGCACAATCTTCTATCAAGAAATGTGGAGATAATTTTGGTGGTAGTACTGGTGGTATCGTAACAGACATTGCAGCAAACGTTACCAAAATGCGGAAACTACTAGAAGAATCCACACAACATAATATCATCTCCTATGGTTGTGCAGCAGACCTTCTAAATCTACTGGCTCATGACCTATAAATTGATAATGTAAAAAAAGCGTTTGTTTTTTGTAGTCAAATATTTCAGGAATAATCATCATGCAGGTGCAAAATATTGACAAGAAGGCGGTCAGCATCTGATAATGCCCAAAGATACTAATTATAACACTATATCAGACTGCCTAAAGATTTATGTGAACAACAGGCCAATTCTAATGAAGATCTGTGAAGTTAATTGATCCAGCTGTAAGGAGTAAGGTATCCAATATTGAACTCAAACACTCTGTTGTGGAGCTATTGTCTCGATTACAGTCAATAGCTATGGCTCTAGATCAGGTACAAAGGTACTATTGCTCATACAGTTAATATTTGGAAAGAGTTATGTTTACACCTCAAAAACAACCAGCAAGTAGAAAAATACGTGAGAGAAAGGTATAAACAGTTCATTACCAAGGCTCATCTTCTTGCCAACATGCTTGATCCTATACTGTAGGGAAAGGAACTTAATGAAGAAGAGATGAATATGGAAATGGAGTATACCAATAAGAAATATCCAGCACTTGTTCCTATCATCATGAAGCTTAAGGCAAGATGAACTCCTTTTCAGTCATGTAAGTTTACAGAACATGAGACCTAGCCTATGTCAACCACTGAATAGTAGGAATCTCGTACAGGTTAATGGGCAGTCACGGCAGTGATTTTCTCTCTGCAGTTTATTAACTTATGACTGCTGTAGCTATGTCATCTGGAGTAGAATGAGTTTTCTCATCATTGAAACCAATTAATTTCAGATAGAGTAATGTTTTTTTTTTTTTTTTTTTTTTTTTTTTGTAATCCATGTCTGCACGAATAAACTCATGATGAGGATATTTCATAAAAATATGTTAGATTCAGTTAGAATGATAATAAATTTAACTTAAAAGGAAAATATATTTATTTTACAATGAAGGAATAATAATTTCGGTTTTGTAAGAAAACTCAGAAAAAAAGTTAAAAAGAACAAAATATTTCTAAATTTACAATAAAGTACAAATTATTTAAGTTCTATAAGTAAGTAAAAAAGTATTTTAATTTAAATCAATGATTAAAATCAACCTGATTTAAATCAAACAACACCTAATTTAATGTACTCTCTTCTAAAGCAATCTAGAATTAATTTTTAATGCATGTGACGAAAATTTTATCTTATTTATGCTTAATTTGTAAAGAATATATTTTATTATATACATATTCAATTTTCCAATGAATCATATCTTCATAAGTAAGCTTGTATTCAATTTCCAATGATTTTTTGAATATTTTTTTGAATCTAACATAGTTAACATAATTGTGCTATGATTTGACATCCCATTGAATATCGTTTCATAATTTGAAATAATCAGAAATAAATCTTCAGATACAAAGAAATAGTCAAGTCTCGAACTCTTAATAAAATACTCCCCGATTCTGATAAAGAAGGAATGGTAGGAAGTTTTATTAAACTTTATGGCTGTATCCTCACTTTTTTTTACGTAATATATTTTTTAATTATGTTGTTTGCATACTTATTATTAGTATTTTTACAGTTTAATGTATCCCTTTCGTGATATACAACCAAATTAAAATCTCCCATTAATATAACATCTTCATTATTTTGAAGACTCGCTGACAAAAACGAAGAATCAATGAGCCTCTAAATAACGGATCATCCTTATTAGGCATATAAATATTGAATACAAATGAATGAAGTTGAAGCAAGATTCTTATTTTATATTTTAGCTGCACCCTGTACATAAAATCATTAAATTGACGTTAAGGAATTTTAATTGTTTCTTGAAATCTAAATGTTTAGTAATATGTATAATATATTATAGGAAATACAAAATTGGCAAACAAGAAAAGAAAAATTGTAATGAATCCAATCGAATATTGTGCTGTTATTTATATAGGATTGACTTCCGTTTTTCCGTTCATTGAACCCAATTTTTCAAGATTTAGTCATAATCCTTCCAAAAGTTCTATTTTCATATTAAAATTAATCAATGATTTGAAATTTGCAGTAACAATTATTCAATTTGTGGTGAAGAAAATAAGTATTAAAAAGGGTCATTAAGAATATTTTTATTTCCAAACCTTAATTGAAGGAAATGAACGGATAAGCCAGATGACATACATAAGGGCATATATTTTTTTAGCTGTGTACAAAAATAACCATACGCACATTATCGTAAATTTTTATAATACATATATTGCAAAAACTTAAAATAATCTTTACACAAATTATAATAAAAATATGTTGGTAAATAAATATAATTTTTTTTTTGATAATAGAATGTACAATATAGTTATAATCATAAATTACCTATAGCTGGGAATATTTGTACATTATATAAATAATCAAACTACTTTACCAATTCAGCAAATAATTTTATAGTAGGATTGGTATTTATTAGGTGCATGGTGTCTAACTTAATGATGTCCTTGGTGTTCGAAATTTTTTTCTCTATTTAAATTTAGTGTTTTTAAACTGACATGAAAAATTTCTTTATATTTTATTTTTAAACTGTTGTTAAGTCCTTATAAGTGCTTTGAACATTGATCCAAAATAAACAAATTATTAAAAAAATAGAAATCTAATTTGTGCAGGAGATGAGATTGTTTTTGGCTTTAAATGATATCTAAATCAGGGATAGGTAAATGGGATGACTCACATGACACATTTTTTGTAGTGCTCAAAAAAGTTGTTAGAAGAGTTATAACTATAATTCAGTTTGAAATATAAACGAACAAATATATGGATTTTGTATTATATTTCTCAACCTTTTCTTTGATCGGAAAAATAAATAATACTGAAATTTTATGGGGGTTAGTCAATTCTTTCTATCGAATATGAGATTATTATCCATTTAGTAGTAGGGAATTCTTTAATACAAAAAATAATTTATCTAAGTTCAAGCAATTTAGACTCAAAACAGTAATAAACACAGGAAAAGAAAAAGTAAATCGATAGCTGACCAAAAAAAGATAAAAAGAGTGGTTAATTATTAGGTGATACCATTGGGAAAAATCAATAATTTTTTCTATAGACATTCTATTTTGGTTATATAAAAAATATCCATTAAATATTTTAAGTAATACAACATTAAAATTGTGTTATTTTTATGTGACCTTCTCACAGAAAACTTGACTCCCTCCTAGTCAAAATAATTAATATAATATGTTTTGGCTTCATTTGTGCTTTATCAGAAATGTCAGTTGTCTGCCTAAAAAAAATCTCATTTTTAACTACACGCCAATAAAGAGTAGTACTGAATATATGTACCTAATATTACATAAATGAAGTTAACAGTTGGAAAGAGTAATTAAATGGACTCATCACCCTAACATTTTGACTAGTCAAATTATACAAAATGAAAACTGCTTCAAATAAATCAAAAAATATCTACAATTTTATTTTATAAGGTCTCTTATTATGAAAAATAGTTCCGCCTTCCTACGAAAAGGCTTGCATGTATGTATTGAAGGAACAGCTTTAGCATCTCTAAAGACGGCAAAAAAACTAAATTTATTGTGGCCGAACTAATTTTAATTTTGAAATTGGTGTAATTTTGGAGAGCTATAGTCTTCAAAATGGAATTAAACGGATTTTAATGAAAAGGGATAGGGAAATGGTTGATTGTTGAGTTTATCTCGATTGACCCCGTTGTGCCTTTTTCCCCTAAAAGTGTGTTTCTTTCATGTCTCTTTTGAGTAGGCAACCAAATCGTTTTTGGCCACGTATCTAAGGATCCAACTAGGGTTCCTTTAAACTCTAGAACTGATGGTCTTCAAAGTTATTTTGGCAAAATCATTGATTTTTGATTAATTAGTTATTGCTGTTATCTGTAAATTATATAATAGGGTTTTTGTGTGTGTCCTTTATGGGTGCCCTAGAGACCTAGGAGACCGAAACTTGACATGGGTACCTCCTGTACCTCGTTAGGCTAGAACGGGGGCAGCGATTATCATCATTTGGAGGGGGGGGGCGAGGGGATTAATATATGGAACTTATTATGTACCCAAAACACGAACTCCGCTTTTTGGAGCTCAAACAGACTAGTTAGGAGGTTAAGTTATAATTAAAAAAGTGATCGGCGTCTAGAAAAATATATATACTATTTAGACGTTTTTTAATTTATTCAAAATAAAAAGTTATGGGCAAAAAAAAAAAAGAAATTGGTGAAATTGGTTTTTTTTTCAGGTGCAAAAGAATTGGATTTTCAATGAAATATTGGATTCGTAAATAAATAAAGTTGGTAAAAATGTATCTGGAGAGTTGCTTATATATAAACTTGGAACAGTAACTGTTTCCCTTTTTTCTTTTTTTTTCATCACACTTCAATTTTTAATTTTTAAGAAGAAATGTTACTAAACCAAGTATTTAGGACATGAACATTTAAAACCTAACATGGGTATAAATATAGATCGTTTATTTTTTGACGACATTATTTTCCCTAACTTTTTTGCTTTTGCAATTATGAAAAAAATCTTGGGAGGTTTGCGTTTTTCTTTACAATGAATATAAATGGTATTTACAACTTTTTAACGAAATTAGTGCAAATAATTTTTTTTCAATTTTCTTCGTAAATTTCGATTTTTTAAAAATATATAAATAAAAGATGGACTTATCATCCAGACAAATTTTGTCATGCAATATATTTGTATGTAATTTGAAGCTTATATCACAATTTTTTTTAAATTCACAATAATATATATAATATAAAGACGTTTTAAAAGAATTTGCCTTGAACATTTTTGCCATGCACGTGCCCGCCTTGTGCCATTTTTTCTATCTCCCTTATTTGCCTTGTACTGTTTTGCCTGGCGACGTTTCATCTTGAGACTTTTTAACCTTTGATAATAATAAATTGAATTTTACTACTTTTTAGTTATAGGTTTAGGTTTGTAAGTGGAATTTTTACCGTTGTATTCCTGCTTTGAGAAATTTCTACAAAAAAGTAAACCAACTGGACCATCACAATTATTCAAACTTAATACGTAAATTTCAAGGCATTTAGAAGGAATCGCCGAATACTACTGCTACGGTCCATTGCGAAGAATAATTTGTATTCATATGCAGTCCATTTTTCTATCAAAAGGCTCTGAAAATATATTGAAATCTCTACTTACATCAAAGATTGTACTAGATGTATATAGATTAAGATGGGAACTTTGTCCATGAAAGTCAATGATTCAGATCATTTCTCCTTTGCTGAACAAACTAGGGTTATTTTGAATGTTGATTAATATAAGATATTTATTGGAACTTAAGCAAGCTTGCAATTGGTTGGCAAATCTTCTTAAGAAATGAAGATAATTTTTTCAGCAGGATGCTAGAACTGGAGATATTTCTAATTAGAAAGAATTTATAAAATTGTGTCGGAAAATATCATTTGGTATCTAGATTTTTCTAATTGTCTACTAAGTTGCTTTAAATAGAGAGAATGACATCCGACTAAATTAAAGACGAAATAAGCGATCTATAGTTAGAACAATAATTAAATTTTTTATTATATCACTGAAAACTTTATTAATGATTTACATATTGAGCTTAATGTTTTTGTTTTGTTTTTGCATTAAAGAACTCGAATCAAGTATTTATATTTATAAATGTTTTTAAATCTTTTTTCTTTATTAAATCGTTGTTAGGTCGATATCATTAATATAATAAATGAATTAATGAAATAATAATATTTCTATTCTGTATTTGTTATTTTAGTATATCTATTGCAATTAGTCGACAATATAAAGTGATTAAAACGTTCATAAAAAAAAGATTTTTTGTTAATAATTTTTGACTAATAATTGTGTTTTTTTGTATAGAAGTCTATTTTTGTGGATTCTACTAAATTATATTTTTGAGCATGTTTAAATTATTACCAAGTGTTCTTAGTAGTGGATAAGGTGTTTGATATCGATTTATTTCATCCCAATATTTTTTCAACATGACTTCAATATTAAATCAGGTATATGATGATTTTTTTCATTTGATATAAGTTCTTTTAGATCATGTAGAGTAATTAAGATTGCTGAGACCAATGGCTAAAATATAATTATTTATTTATTGGATAAACAAATATAATATCTATAAAGGTTTTTAAAAAATTTATTCATTTTAGAAAGAAAAAAAATATACAAAAGTAAATCTTAAATGATTTAATTTAGAATTGTTATATGCATTAATATTTGAAAAAAACAAAAAAAACATTTACGACTCTTTCGTACGGGATGCAAAAATTAGTTTTAATAGAAGATAATTATATATTTTAATAAATCAGAGTCAAAGTAATACATAATTATGATAAAAAATATCCTCTATTGCGCCTAAAATTATAATTTTATTTGAAAAACCAAAGGGTCGCCTGATATTTTGGCAGGGATTTATAGAGCTCTAGTTCAAATACGGTTATTGTACTAATATATTTATACATGTTTGTAAAGATAAAAGAAAATAAAAATTCTATATAATACAATTTTTAAACTCGACATGTGCTTCATGAAAATATTAGTAGAAAAAGGTGTTAACATCAAATTTTAGTATAATTTTCTTTGTGTTTTTTTTTCTCCCCTACTTATTCCTAGTTATTTATGGTGTCGATGATAAATTATATATATTCAATGAATCATGAAGTAATATGTACTCCAAGGTTCACGCCACTGCACAGTGCTTTATTTCCCTAAAAAAAGTGGGCCAAACTATAGGATATTTTTTTTTTAGAACTCTAGTTAAAATTTTAGTTTTATATAACTTATTTATCAAAAATATATAAGCTTTAACTGATTTCATATAATTTTTAAAGCATTTATGTACATAATGTACTTAGAAATATTGATTGACTGACTAGAGGAGGGGAAAATGTTCATTATACAGGGTATTGTCCCAAAAGAAAAATTGAGATATTTAGGAAAATGATTGAAATATAATTTATTTGTTGATACAAAACAAATATACAAAACCATACATTTAATTTATCTCATCAGATTCATCGTTTATTGATAAAGCATCTGTCAAAATTTTGTTTATTTCCTTTAGAATTATATTTTTAAGGTTGAGATATTAAAGGGTCACCGCTTGTTAGAAGATGGTGAAAGTGATAAGTAAGGGTGTTAATTCTTGATGGTTGTCTTTTGAGTGATACATTCTTGCATTTCTAATTTCTTAATAAAATGCTTCTCAAGCTTCTTCAGAATAAAGCCCAAACGGACAAACAGATGACTCAATTACATTTAATGTATAAAGACTTTATTGATGGATGGAGTCATAATGTACTTAGAAATATTGATTGACTGACTAGAGGAGGGAAACATGTTCATTATATAGGGTATTGTCCCAAAAGAAAAATTGAGATAGAAAAAATTTAACCATGATGAAAGTTGCGTCTTGGCAATAGAAATGAACATAATATATATATTTTTGAGGAAATACTTTTTATATCAAACAGTGCGCGTGCAAGCCTTTATTGCTTCTTGAACCCTTGGAAAATCCCTGGATATTTTTTTTAATAACATAAGATATTTCTTATATTATAAAACACATACTTTTTAGAAATAATTTTTTTTTCAATGACGCATAACAAAAAAAATAAGTTCATATGAAAACCTTTGCGCGCCAAATGGGAGAGGGGCAACCCCTTCCATTTATTTTTATAATTTATATTTACAAAACAGAATTAATATATTCTATTTCGATTAGCTTTTCCCTTGAAATTTCATTTGGCGCCAATGTTCAATATCCCATCCTAGAAATGATATTTCTGCCTTTTTATAAGTTTGAAGTTCACTGTAAAATTATAAGTAATAACTAATATTATATAAGTAAAGGATATTCTAACTTTGAATCTGAATCTGCAAAGATTTCCTTATCCTATTCAATCATTCAAGCTCAACTACTCTATAGATTCACAAAAAAGGCATAAGATATAAAACCACAAGATTGCAACATAATTTACAGCACGGTCTATGATTGTGATAAATTACTGAAGTATAGAGATTTATATTATATTATATTCATAAGTTCAAGTAAACTTTAATAGACGAGGTCCTCATCTTGATTTTGATCTATAATTAATCCTTGATATAAGCAGATGTTTGAATATATATCTCTATGGCCTTTTTATGAAGAAATGGACTGTATATGAATACCAATGATTCTTCGCAACCTGCAATTCATTCCAAATGTTTTGAAACCTACGTATATAGATTGGAATAATTTTGATTGTCTAGCTTGTTTACCTTCAAATTTCTCAAAGCTGGAATACAACGGTATAAACTCCAGGAACACATCCTTACATATGACTATATTACATATGATCCAAGGCACAAAAGTATCAATGCGAAAATGTCCCAAGTTAAAAACGGGAGAAGTCTTAATTTTCTGGTCCCCTGCTGGAACTTGGGGCACTAAGTACTATGCGTATAAGGTAGCTGAGGCCCTGTTTGTATCTAATATCATTTCCTAGACCCGAATTTTCTAGCAACAGTATTGTTTTAAGTGCATGTTACCAAACTGAGCCTGTATAAAAAAGAACCGAGACCTAACACCCAAACCGAGACTGATAAAGCTGAACCGAACCCGTTCAAATGAAAAAACCGAGTCTGGGACAAATAGGACCCCTGAACCTGTACCGGACTCAACCTTGCTGTTAAGTTATAAGACTCTCCATAATCCTACAGTTACCCTTCCCAGGATGGATCCTTACCCATTTGTTGAGGTAACATGAATAGAATACGTGGATATCATAAATTTTATTGTAAACTATTTTCAAAAAACCAGTTTAGTTGCAACAAAACTATGTAATTAGACTTAACTTTATATATTGTAGATAATATATAGTTTGTTACGTTAGTCAAAAGATGTTTGTATGACATAACCCTTCAGTATATGTATAGGCTGGCATGTGGGTACTTTACGCTGAATTTTTGTTATTATTACTATTTGTTATTTTAAAAAAGTATATAAACGTTTTTTTTATCTATTTGTCCAATATTCAGTATTACCTTCTTATAGTGTTGGATCTGTCTATAACTGTATTCCTATTAGTCCGGTCCAGGTTAATTTTATGAGTCCTAGTATCGCTCCTTAGAGGTCTTTTATAGTAACTAAAAGAGTTGAACTACGTCATTTCAGCTGTTAAAGTTTTACTACAACCTCTTTAAATGAGATTAAAGCTTTAAAAGAGACAAGATAATTTAAGTTTAAAGTAGAAGGTATGATATATTATTTTCTTCCTTAAATTTTCTTCAATCCTATCTAAGAAGGAAGAAAATAAAAAGCTAGCGGTGAGCGATAAGAAAAAATACTGAAAAGGTAGGAGAATGATTAGGAATACTACAGTTCTAGGACCGATTCACCACAATTTTTTCATTATTACACAATCGTCATCATTTTATAAAAATATTTCACGATTTGATTTTTGCAGTAAAGTTATCCTATCAGTTTAGCTTAATCGCATGTACAGTAGGGTGTTTCTTATTTTATTTTGTTAAAATGTCCTGGTCGCTGGCTCAAAATTCGTTTCTTTTTATAAAAAACACAATTGATAAAGTTTGTACAAAATTAAACTTTGTTCAGAGGTACCTTTAATGAGTACCACTCCTCATTTGTCATTGATAAGTTTAAAAGACAGACACAACCAAAACAATGAGTCTTATTTTGCAGGAGGAAAATTGGGAAAATATAACATGCAACACTTCTAGATGTATTAGTTTTCTCATCAACTATTTTGCATTATAATTCTAATTATATATTTTTTTCCCAAAACAATGTCAACATTTATTTGAGTAAATTAAGTCATTTTGAAATTTTTTTAATTTATATTAGAAGCTTTATCGTGAACCGATTTCACGATAATCGATAAAGAAAACATTGGACATTTTCAAAATCCTTCTGCAAAATAAGACTCCTTGTTTTGGTTGTGTCGGTCATTAAATTGCATCATTACTCATATGCACATCTAGAGTACTTTTGTAAACAATTTAAATTCCTTCGGTATAGAGCTATCCTAGTACTACCATTATTAATCATAATAGTTCAAGAATATTTAGTAACAAATAATACTACGCAATACTTTGTAATTTACTTACAAGTTAATAACCAAGGATGCTAAATTCAACAAAGATAGATGGAAGATATATTACTGAAACATTTTTAAGAAAGAAAAATCCTTTATAGGATTTAAGTTTATTCAACCAAAGTAGTTTAAATATCAAAGTGCAAAAACAGATCAGCACTATGTCAAAGTCAATTATATCTTAATTGTGTATTTGTTACCAAATTGACTGGAAATAAATTGCCTCCATCACGAAAGGGTTTGTGATTTGTCTTATATCATCCTTTTTAATTAAAAAAAGAGTATCTGGGAATCATCAAATATTACTATTAAAGGTGTATCAAGTTTTTGGGGGAAAAAAAGCAAAGAAAATACTTCTGCTCCCGAGGTTCTACTCTATAAAAGATTCCAAAAAAAGTGGCAACAGATACAGGGGGGATAGGGGGCTATATCCCTCAAGACCACCTGCTGTGGGCACATCTACTCTCTAACACAAGATACTTTACATAAGAGTAAGTATATAATTGTGTATATAAGATAATAATTAGTCGTCATCATTATTGGATCGTTCTACACAGAACAACAGGAGTAATGCAAAACTCATCTCACTAGTTTTTGAAGCCGTATCTTTAGGTCTTTATACTGTCCGGATATGAACCTGATTGACTTTGGAATCTGGTTCATTTTGAAGGATAGGTCTGCATGCAAGAAATGTCATACAAATTTGAATGCACTAAAAACCTCCCTAATTCGAGAATGGGACAACATTCGCATTAAGATGACCTGTACCTGCTGCAATGCCTTCCATATCAAACTCAAGATATAATTTTGGCAAGATGAGACCAATTTGAATAGTTTTTGTTACTTATTGGTAAGATCGTCAGTAGTATTCATGTATAATTGAAGGCATCTAATAATACTTGAAAGATAAGTGACAACTAAAATTATTTTGGAGTAATTTACACTTCCCGGGAATAAATCTTTTTTCAGATTTCTGTATTTTATGTATTTAGAAACAATACGAATTTATTTGATTGGAATATGATCAACCCAAAAGTTAATTACATACATTTACCAATAAGGAAACAGTATATCAATAAGTTCATATTCAGCCTTCAATATATTATATTTAGTGTAAATGGCTTAAAGGCTAAGCAACACTATGGGGGCAAAATATGACTGTAAAACATATTTTGTATTTTTTTGGATATACCTCTAAATAAATATTACCATTAGTTATCTATATATATATACTTATATTACAATAGTAGTTATAATCATAATACAATGGTGTTTTATAACTTGTTGTCCTTGAATGAGGACATTGCCCACGAAAGTGGTAGAATATCTTTTTTATTGTTATATAATTGATAACCTTTAATTTAATTGAGGAATCTGATTAGGAGTGACTAACGGTGAATCCATCTATTTTTATTTATTTAATTGTTTTTTGATTTGAGAATCACAGACAAATACTTTAACTTAAAAGGTACTCTATAGCTTTATATAAGTGTATTTAGTTCATATCAATCTTTTTTTAATCTATAAATTGTAAATATTGGACACAGGAACTAGAGTGTTATGCCCACCCGAAGGCATCGAGTATAGATGAACATTATTTGATAACAAACTACACAAACTGCATGAATTCACCCTTTTATCTAAATTAAGAAGGTTAATTCTGCAATGTGAAGAAAAAGTTGGATACGGCAAAAAAGAAAATGACAGAGAATGATGCAGTGACGTCATGTGGGGTGTTATTAAAAAAGACACCTTGCATAGAGAAATCGATTTCATATTGACGATAAATTTAGTCAAGCTAACAGATGGGCTTCGTCACTTCGCTTTGGTCCTAACTATTTATATATGTACAGAAAGTTGAATAGTTAGTACTTGTAAAAGCTAAATAGCGGACATAGTTGTTGATGCATACAAAAATTAATTTATAAATTATATTTGTATTAATAATGTGTTAGCTAACTTACACACACATTTATTTTCCTTCTCATCAGTGTCATGAATGTTGATTGGTTGGATTCGAATTAATTTTTGTTAAGTTATGAACAAATATCAACTCATATTGAATAATAATTTCATAGTTTTGAACGATTGGCTAACTACCAATTGATTTTTAGTCCTTTTTGTCTGTTTCTATATTGAAGAAAAGTTGCAATACACAATAAAGATAACCACAGGATATATATCTCTTGGATATTTTTAGTTAAAATGGATGCTCGACAAAGACGTTTTTTAAATAGCAAAAATATTATAAATCATAAAGTGTACATAGATAAGTTTCGTAATATGTGCCATTCTTTATTGTCAGAGCAGTTTTTCCCTCTAACAAATTTTTCGACCTAAGTATCCGATTGTTTCCAAGCCACAACACCAAATCACTTTATAATAAGTCAATGACAATGTTGATCGACTTTTCAGTTGATAAAGGTTTTTTTCTTTTTTTGTGAATTTGGAAGTAAAATTTACTTTTATTTAATCCAAAGTGATATCTATGAAAAATAACTTTGAGAAACTTGAGACATTAAAAATTTTCCCCACATTTCGTCCATCAATAAAGATATAATTTTAGATCGAAAAGACTACTGAATGCATTGTATTTCGATATCAACCCAAGATTGACTAAAAAAAGATAATTCAAATGATTATAATAATAACATGAGTTCTAATGAAGAAAATAATTCGAACTTTATTCATTCCAAGGAGAAAAATGGTATATTTTGAGAATACGCAATTAATTACAACTAACGTCATTGGCAAATAAACAACAAAATATAAATGTTTAGTAAACAAGGGTAGATATTGTATAAAGTGAACTAATGTGGTATTTCATTTAATCTTTTTGAATAAGTATTTCTTCGAGCGATCGGAAAATCCTAAAATCAAAAAAACTATTCAGCAATTTCTGTAACATAAAAAGTCACCATCAAAAAGCTAATAACGCTTAATATACTATTCAACTTAATACACACATAAATCGCCTGAATCTTATTAACTCAGTAACATCTTTGTATACATTTGTTACAAAATATTGGTTTACCTTAGCAATGTATAATTCATGATAAAGTCGTTGACATACAGGGTGTTAAGATCAAATGGGTGCTTTAAAAAAAAATGTTACTGAAGCTACATTTTTGGGGGATTTCCTTGAATTGCACTTATGAAAAAGAGGTCATTTGATGTATCTGCCTCCAGTATCAATTATAGTCGATTTAGGTCTGGAAGGAGAAGAAGGCGTTGACGAGGTAGTTCGTTGGCATGTTGGTTATTGTCTCCTTGATGGACACAATCAGAAGTCCTTGATGGCATTAGATGTTTGATTTGGTCCAGATTCAACAAAGTTCCAGACAAAATAATCCATCCGATTAAGATCTGGGGGGGAGAGGGGAGAGGCATATTTCCTTCTCATTAAAGTCATAGCAGTGATCACTCAGCTACTTCAGAGACCTGTCTGAGGTATGAAAAGGGACATATTTGAGACCTCCCGATTTGAAATATCTATGTTGTTGTAGACAAAAGTCATTTTCACGGCACAACGCCGTTCTTCCTTTGTAAATTCAATCTTCTTTATCTTTCTATAGGTGTCGCCATGATAAGTTAAACTTCAGTATAGTTTGTTGATACACTAACGTTTCGTTCGGCAAAAAAAGAGACGCCATCAGACATCTGCATCATAACAAAAAACGTCGACTCCCTGTATTGTATATGAATTTATATCTAAAAGAACAAAGAAATTGCAACATGGTAGAATATCCCTTTTTTTCCTGTTAGTAGCTAATTACTGATGAGCAGGATTGTTATGAGAATTTTTTGCTCATTTGTACAAAAGTTTGAATTATTATTGCATCTATTCTTTCAAAATATGGGACCTTTAATTACCTTTAAGTTTTAAAAATAAAATATTAATGGGTGCATTGGACATATGGTTATTATATACTCTTGGGTTTAGTGTTTTTATAAGTGTAAAATATAATATGAAACTGAGTAAATAAAAACCTGTGTTTCATTTAATTTATAGAAATGCGCACAACATTATGATTGGTTGGTACAAAGAAGGGAAGTAGAGCAAACAATCACGCTTAAAAAAATGATTATATGGATCCAGTTGGTACTTTAAGGGATAATTAAATAGTTATCAGTTAGTATTTTTAGACTTAACTTTATCAGATGACATTTCTCAAAATTTTTAATAAAATTTTGTTTATTTTCAAGCCTCTACTTGATTTTAATAAAATAAAATGATGAATCATCAGTGCAGTTTATATGTTGAAATTGACAGTCTACCAAAGAATTTAAAATGATTTCGACATTAACTTAAAATGACTTAGCATTTTTAACGAAAATATTGAATGACTTTTTTAAAGGAAATATGATCATTTTATATGAACCTCTATCAAAGAGGGATTTCCTTTAATAAATCATCACATACAATGTAATGAGACTGTATTCTAATAAAATTGTCCTGTATAATACTTATAAAAGAAAGGGTTTCCATAAAGTGTTTTCATGAGACGTTGATATTGGTCATCTTGGGGACCTAAACGACAAAATTTTAGTGCATGTTTAATTTTATTTGATTAGCTACAAGCAGCTATCAGAGGAAGGCAGCAAACACACATCCCACTTATGCATGTATACTGGATTTACTCGAACGTGGATCCTCAATTCTACTTTGAGGAAGACAAAAACTTATACTTCTATTGCCTCGAAGCAAACACTCAGTATTACTCTCAGTCATTCATAATGCCCCAATGATTACTTTATACTTAGATGTTGTGTCTTCGAGAGTTAAAAAATGATGATAGCAGCTTTTTCGTAGGTTTTTTGTATTTAGCGATCTGATCAGTTTTTTTATTTTACTAAACTGTTATGATTCTCTTAAGGTGATCTAAGTATAAAGTGTTTGTGAGCCAGGGGTATCCGCAAGCTTTGTTTTATTAACAGTTTTTGAAAAAAAAAAAATCAAAAATCCATAGCTATTTACAAAAAATTAAATTTTTAGAAAAAAATTCCAAATATTTAATTTTTTGGAACAAATTTCAAAAATTAAATTTCACATACTAAATTTTTGAAAAAAATAAAATATAATATTTTTTGGAAAATAAAATTTAAAAATTCATGGCTAGTCAAAAAATTCAATTTTTTAGAAAAAAAATTTGAGGAAATAATTTTTTTGAAAAAATATTTCGAATGTTAAATTTAAAAAAAAAAAATAAAAATGTTAAATTTAAAAAAAAAAAAAAAAATTAAATTTTGTGAAAAAAACTTTAAAAAATCCAGAGTCATTTATAAAATATTAAACATTTTGGATGAATATTTCAAAAATTTAATTCTTAAATTAATTTCTTAAAGAGAAATTTCAAAAATAAGCAAATATTCACTTAAAATTAAACAATTTTAAAAAATCCATTGCTATTAAAAAAAAGTCAAATATTTATTTTTTTTACTATATTGCATAATTTGACCGAATGACGAAAAAAAAAATAATACTAAAGGCAAACATTCCTTTATTTGGGGGGGGGGCTCCAGTCCACCCCCTGCGCACCCCCTTCTGTACTCATGAAGGACGGAGAGCAAGGTTTATGATTGTTTGGGGAGTTATTAGTTAAAGTTCTTGTTGGACTCATATTAAAATTCTAGATTGACATCAGAGTAATTTATGTCAATGTCTCTACTAGCTACGGAGTGAGAATGGGGTTTATGTTCTACCCTCTTATAGCCGTTTTAGGTAATCTAATTCCACCCCACGCCAACTAAGCTATCTCTTTCAAAAAATATTAAAATTACACAGAGTTTCAATGTCACTTTTTGGTTTGTTTTTTGTAGATGACAAAAATGCTTAGAATTTACAACTCTACTGTTATATTACTCAAACTGTTCTACTTTTCTCCTCTAAAATCGATCCAAACCGAAATAGAGTATTTTTTAGTATATATTCATCCAATTATGACTATTTTTATGACTGGTTTTCATGATTTCTTGAAAAAATTTCCAGTTTTTCTTCTCAAGATATCAGCAAAGAATCCTCAAAGTGGTGTAGATTCGATTTATGATTTAATTTGTGACGTCAGTTAAAACGTTTTATTTATAAATATAAGTAGATTGACATTATATATTATAAGTTATAAAAAACAAATTGAATTATATGAGAGGAAAGTAAAGAAGCTTCACTTACAAAGAACTCTAAAAAAAATTAAGTGAAATAGCATGGAATCTAATTCAAATTGCCAAAAAAAATGATAATATAAAGTATATATTTTAAAGATCATTTTTTGAGACAAGTTTACGTAGATAGCGGATGGATCATTGTTAAATATATATGTATATAGATATACATATTTATTTATAATAAAATAGTCAATTTCATTTCTGGTTTTTGAAATACATATAGTTTTTATTATTTCTCTATAATATCCCTGATTGTCTGTTACTAAGGAGAGTTAATAGAATTCACTTCTCACACATATTCGCAAATTTACAGGACGTACAACGATTAAAAAGTCCCAGAAGAAAGAAATCACAAGGTTAGTGAAATTTTGAAAGTAAATTATAATCATGGTACATTGAAGGAACAAAGCGTTGGAGGGGCTAAAATTAACAAAAAAATTAACCAAATATAGTTTTTTTATTATAACTTTTTCCTAAAAAAATTAACAAGAGGAAGTTTAATTCAAATATGAATTTCTTCATGAAATAACTTCAGCTGCCTGTAACCATTGCAAGGTTATATGTTCTCTTTCCAATGAACCAACACAGCAGAATAAGAATTATTCTATAAATAAATGACTTTTTTAGAATGGCACTAAAAAATAAAAAATGAAACTATAATTGAAATAGACATTAGACATAAAATGTACATTCATGCTAGAGGCAGTTGTCTAGCATGAATGTAACTTATTAACAAATATTTATTTCGTACCATTCAGGCCAATTGCTTTGATTTTATTATATATATTTACTTAAATGCGCATAAGGTTTGTTTTGCCTCCTGGTCTTATTTTTTTTAAATTGTACAGTTTACATAAAACAATAGATTTAGTGATTTATTTAATCGAAATAATTTGAGTTTATTGACCCATTATTTCCACAGAATGAATGAGTAACGTGAATCATGGTTAAGGCAATGAACTTAAATGGTATTTCAATGGAACTAAAGGTGAATATTTAGCTACATGACAAAAAAAATTACTTTTCACAATTTAATGGTTTTAAAAAAACTCAATAATATTTAGGAATTTTAGACAAAGTGTTTTTCTTTATGAGGAAAGTTAATGGATATTAGATATGCCCCCATAAATATTTTTAAATATTATTTTTTATCCTGTAACCTTAGTGTTATGTAATTGATAACACGCAGTTTGACTAAAGGATTGTTTTGTATGCATTTTTTTGTACCTGGAATTTACATCTGTACACGAGTAAAACATTTAGGACTTATTGCCCAACGTCTATTAGTTTTTCAACTAAATGTAATTACTATAAATCTCAATTATTTATTAACAAGATTTGTAAATTATGTAAACATTTTCAAAATAGTAGAATTAAATCACCTTCAAAATTGGTACATTTTCATCCAAAGTTTTGTTTTTTTCACCTCATTTTTGAATTCTTTCTTTTGAGCTTTACATTCATAAATACCAACATGGACTGTAGACAAAGTCTCTTTTAGGAGAAAGGGCATTGGGGTATTTGTTCTAACCCGTACAATTGATTAAAAAAATAGAGTATATATAGCTAAATAAATAAATGTTATATACAAAAATAGTATTGGCAAACAATAAGCATAAAAAGGACACTGCATTTTCTTTTCTAAGCTAAAAAGAGAAACATTAATTATTTTCTTTAAAAAAAAATGATTTAGATTAGATTAAAATTTAAAAAAATAAAGGAAATAAAAGAGCGCAACAAACGTATCTTTTGTTTTAGACCCCGCTTACAGTAAACATGGATAGCTGTGATTATATCAAAGCTGAATTTTATTACTTAAGCACATAAGTATAAAAAAATTTCAGATTGAACGTGACTAAATCCCAACAGAATAGAACAAAAATAAGGACAAATCAAAATTGGAATTTTGAGCATCCTACAAAACTTGTTTTGAAATGACCGAGCAGTGGCAACAAAGATGATGCTTACACTGAATAAATATATTGTTATATTTATTAATGAGTCATAAAATATATTTATAGGATTGAACAGCGTGTAAAAAAATATGTGAGTATAAGATATCAAATAATATCTAAAATATATATGAATTTGTGGTGAATCAATATAAAAGCAAGCTTGAAAAAAAATCAAGGAATGAAAAATCCAATACATTTTTTTATTTAAATCAAAAACTTATACAAGTCAATTAAAGAATTTTAATCAAACTTTAGGATAAGATAAATATAGATTACTAAGCATCTGGATAGATAATAGAAACCCAACCTCCTCGATAGAGTCTTTAAAACAAATAATAAATAATTATTCCATTAAATAACAATTGTAGAAGAGAGGAATTAATTATTGTTAAAAAGTGATGAATCATGAATACAAAAATAAGGACTTATCCCATCATCCATTCAATACCCTTATTTGTGATCTAAGTAACCAATCATGTAATTGTGGATCGTTTGGTGAAATATTTTGTTGGGAAATTTCATTTTTTGGTGGTGAAACTTGAAAGAATGCTCCATAAGTAATTATCAAGTATGATTAAATTCTTTTACTTCCCGATATTTATTTATTTAATTATATTTAGGTATAAATGCTATGAATCTTATTCAAGTAGAATAATTCCTGATTGCGCTAATAACTCGATATAAAATAACTCATTTATAAAATAACATGTTAGAATAAATTTATGAAATAAACTTATATTTTACTCATTAATTCGATAATCTCCTATTATTTTTTATAAATATCGATACCTAATGGAAAATCATTTCATAAATTTGAACTTCCTTATTTTTCGCTGGGATGTTGAATTTTTATTTTTAGATTGAATATACATTTTTCTTATTTTTTCATTTAGTGTACTACAAAGTTATTCATCCTAATATTGAAAATATATTGGGTATTATAGACCATAAAGAAGAAATGAAATGGCCTGATTTATAGGGCACTGAAATTATTTGGCAAGATGTATGGTAAGACATAATAACAGTCAAAAAATTTACAAAAAAAAGGCATTGAGCACATGGAGAACTTGAAGAACATATTTTGAATGGGGTTTGCCCGCACGTCATACGAAACGAAGATTATATTGACACAGGAAAAGTGGAAGGATCACTATTTTTTTTAATATTTAATTTAATTAGAAATGATCTCCTCCGGTCTCATCCATCAGTCAACGGATTGACTCCTTGCGAACACAACCCTTTCCCTCCTCTGAATACTCAATAAGAGCTTTTTCTTCACAATAAGACATTTTATCTACTTTTGTGACCATTTGAAGTGCTAATTAACCAAACAACTTTGAAAAAATCGGGATTTTTCTTTTCTTCATCAATCAATAAATTTTTGGTTCATTTTGCTTTCTTCAAAAAAGTTGAGATACTTCCACTTTTCCTCCGTCAATATATTTTTTGTTTCGTTTTGCGTCCCAAAGTTATTTCCTTACTTTTGAATGGTTGCAAAAATTGATTTTCAATTATCCTCTGTGCCTGCCTCCAATTTCGAGATAGAAAGAGAAAGTGTGACGTACAGGCAAATTTATATAGGATACCCTTTTGAATTTCCTTATATATTTCTACAAATATCTCCTTCTGAATTTTAATGCAAGCTTCATTTTCCACCCAATCTACTATTATTTTTGTAGGTACACAATTTATATATAATTTTTATTTGAGCTCCGACAAACTTGAAATGCCTTCTCACTCACAAACTTTTTTACCCTTAATTGTATTTCATCACTTTTCGATGCAGGCCCTACCTCCGCCATCGATAATATACTAGTCTGTTCTTCAAATGCCACTTCTGTTTTAAACATAAAGAAGGTATTTAATTTTTTCTTCAGATATGCCGTTTTAGTACTCCATTTATCATTTAGTGTCTGTTTCAAAATCTCCATGCTTAAAACGAAGAGAGAAACCCGCTTTTTTAGAGCTATCAACGTGTTTACCATATCTATGAACCATAAAAATTATATATAAACATTCGTTAGATATTATTAGCATTTCATACTAGATATCTAATAAATTGGTATGTCTGATTTTTACTTATTAAGAAGTTCCATGCTTGATGTTGGAAATTTATGCTAAGAGGTTCTTATGTTATTATGTTTTAGCTTTGCTCTATCATTGTGGCAACAAAGAACCGGCCAAGGTGAAGGCATATTTCACGTCTAAGAAGAAAAATCACTTTCTATGCAAATCATATATTTATTTCTAACTAATTGGTGCTAAAATAATCTAATTTAGTCAATCAAAACAGTAATGGTTATAACAGATAGATTGTGGGAATTTAAAATTGAATAATTTATCTAGATGATAAGTAATCCATGGTTAGGATACCTTATATTATCATTTATAGTTTAAAACTTTTATTTGATTTCAGAGACTTATATTTGGCCGATATGGTCTCTGAAATAAATCATTCTTTTAATGTAGTGAACAATTTTGGTTACTTTAAGTGCAATTTCCTGCACCTCCAAATGATAATAAATAACAATAGTTTGTAGGTAGAAACTGGTCGAATAATACAATTAGTGTAATTTACTGAAAATAAAAAAAACATTACAGCTTGGTTTTGTGTTGACGGGTGTCATATATAATTTAAATAGTAAAAATGTTATGAGCTAAGAGGAAAGGTTTGAAGTGAATTATTTTCAAAACTACAATAGATGATTAATACCTATCCTACATTATACATTTCATGTGAGGGATTTCCCATATGGTATTTTGAACAAGTTTGCTACTATTACCAAAAATAACACAACTGCCTATCCTTAAGGCGAATGAAAAAAAAAAAATCGCCATGGTAACAAGAGCAAAGAGCAGACATGATTATGATTTTGTACAACCTATGTAATAGCTGTAGAAGTCTATATGTTGGTGAATTCAACTGCTACGCGGAAGGTAAGACGTTTATCATATGAAGAAAAGCTCTAAGCATTCGTATTGTATACCGAAATTATCACTTTCACCTCATTTAATCGCAAATTCAATAGCACATATTATTAATATTTATTTTGGAAAAATGCCAATTGATTTGTTCACTTATGTAGTAGATAAATTCTCCTTTGTAATAGGCCCAAAGCTATCTCTGTTTTCATTGTTATTACTACAGATAAATACTACAAATGTATTTTTTATGGATTGACAACTAGATAGGGGGTGAGCTAGAATAATTGGCGCACGGGGTAAGTTGGTCATTAGACTAGATGCACTCCAGAACTCTTCTGGAAACAACAATTATTAGTGCTGCAATAGCTATGGCTCTTTGAGGATCTTGACTACACCCAATTAATAACAATGACTTATTTTAAGAATTTATATTGACATTAAGTTTTTTCATGTGCACTGATTTTCTTTTGATACTCAAGTGCTAGCTATAACTCTGAACCCCTTTTTAATTTATGAGTATATAACTATTTATCACAAAATAAAAAGTTAAATGAAGTGAGTCGTTTACGTATTTAGTGAGATATTTCAAAGAGAAGCTGAGGGGCAAGGAACATAAATATAAAAACCAAACAATACAAAGCCTTAAAAAAATTCCCTTAAACTCAAAAATGACAAATTGGTTTTTATGTTCAGTTCGATATACTTACTACTAGCGGTAGTAACCTGAAATGCTTGGAGTTATTTGGCGTCGACGAAAAGATAAACTTGGCTCTAATTATAATTATAATATAACTCCAAATGAAATCTTCAGTGTTGCTCTCTGTTTTTTATGAATACACTTATACATAGTTACTCAATACTCGGACAGAATGAAATAGTTATTGCGAAAAAAAATATATATAAATTTGCCGACAACAAAAAACCAACGAAACTTCCAGGATAAAAAAGGCTTAGGATTTTCAACACTAAATGTATATACTACCCCTCCCTTTTTTTAATAAGCCAACCTGAAGCTACGCACAGTCGTTGCTAAAACTCATCTTGGGTCAAATTACTAAATTTTCTTTTTTTCATAATATGACGCACGCTCGTAGTTGGAAATGTGTCGTCTATATATAATCAAAAAAACAGACAAACAGTGCTTTATTAATAATATAGACGTCGTTTACATGTTTCTTTTAGATTATTTGAAATATATATTGGATACAAAATTACATTTTGTTATCATAATTAACATTATCTAGCTATTAGATCGTAATTTTTTTAATTATGTATGTCAGTTATAAATGGCTAATTTATAAAATGTATTTACTAGATAGTACACCGTTCCAAAAAAATTTCTTAAATTCAGAGATAGACTTTACTATCTGGTTTGGACTCTATAATAAATTTTACATTTCAAGGATATAGAACTTTTTTATTAAAATAAGAGATGATACAGTTTACTAAAAATGTTGTTGTATACTAGTAGGTACATGTAACTAGTTTTGTGTTGGTCCTTATTTAGTACGGACAAGATCAGTCATCAGCAGTTTAGCCTTGGGTCTGTCCAGTTCAGCCCTGCATATCAGTTCAAAAAGGCTTAAAATTTCGGCTCTAGATGACATTACTAGACTTTATTATTATTTTTGTTTTAATCAATTCATGTACTGACAATCCTAAGGGCCGACGGTCTTAAGGAAAAGTCTCAAGACTGGACTGAACCCAATAAATAAGAACCGACGCAACACTATATGTATATATAAATATTATTATTATTATATTTTTTAAAAGGTGATAATATAGATTACACAACAGTGCAGATAAAAGTCAGTGTAAAATAGGCACCATTTCTTTGAAGGAATGGATCACTGCATAGGAGATAGGATTATTAAAACAACATACCATAGTTTTACATAATTTACATAGTTAAGTAAAAAAATAATATGTTCGAATTATATTGCATTATAATGAAACCATAAATATTTTTTGCAAGATATGTGTAATTCTCTTCATGCACATCTCATTTATCATATTTGGCTTAATAACCCGTCAACATTCTTAGACAAAACTCAAAGGATCGACAGTTAAGGACCAATAGGACTGGTTTGGACTGTATAAGTAAGGACTAGGACAATTCTAATAATCACCAGAACTTTTGAACAAATTGAGATATATAACTCAAATGAATTTTAATTTAAAAAAAATATATAATTTTGGGGAGATGTTGCAACTGTTTCAAATCTCTCTTACTTGGTTTTAATTATTATAAAATATACAATTTAAAAGCCGGGGGAATGCACATATTTTTTACAAAATTTTGAGAAATTAAGTGTCTAGGCGTCTTGAAAGTTAAATTTTGGAAAAAATAAGACCTTTAAAAACAATCAATTTTGGCAGGAAACTGACCCTCCTTTTGGTTATGAAAAAAAAAAAACCTATCCGAACTCAACTATAACAAGATGTTTAACAGAATCCCATTTAATATTTCACTTTATTGCTTTTTGTTAAGGAATGTTTACCTCATAAGTAAGTAAATAAAAATGCCCATAGTTTTAAGAGTGCGATAATAAAATTGCACAATTTGTTTCTACAAATTCCAACTACCAAATATACATAGTATCTTGTACAATTGTATCCTCACATCCTAAAAATTGTTGCATCTTCACAATTCAATTTATAAATTCTAGTTAGGATTGGAAAAATTATGACTTGAGACGAGTTTGATACTTTTGTAATTATAACCTTGTAGAGTAATTTGATTATCTAAAAATATTATTATTCTTATTGATAAGGCACCATCTTAGTATGAAGTATGGGTGCTCATTAATGACGGAGAGTAACAATGATGCTTTGTGAGGGAGTTATAAGAATAATTTGTAATTGAATTTAGAGTAGAATTGAGGATTGACATCGAAATAATTCTATTCTAGATAGAGGGTCAGAATTGTGATTATAGATAAGCTGCTCTTTTCTCGCAAATATTAATCAAATTGCCAGGGTTACCATGAAGAAAAAAAATGGAAAAATTGCTATCGAGACAACATTAATGTTTGAGTACTACATTGTTCTAAAGAGTAGTGAACTACATTTGGAATAAACTTTGACCTCATCCAGATACTAAAAAAATGTAATGTGACGAATTTAAAAAAAAAAATAATAATTAATGGAATAGATGATAATAGCATATTAATTCACCAACAGAGTAACCACTTTTGTTAATAAAGACATAAATTAATCTTGCATAAACAGCTCCAGAGTTTGTTATATTGGTTTTACAGTGAAATTATATTTGACCTTTCAAAAAAAACCAGTTTCAATTAAAAAATGTCTTCCATCATTTGGGTTAGCCTTCCATTTTCTCTGTGTTTCACTTTTTCCAAGAATATACTCGATATTAAAAAAATTCAAGACTGTATAACACCGTGTGGTGCCATTTGAAACCATTGGTATTTCAGACATTTGATCTTATTTCAACTCTTACATATCAATATTTGTATTTATATGAATTTATGAAATTGAAAAGATTCCAACCATTTTACTTGATATTCTTTTTTTAAATCTTCCATTCATCATCTCAAAGTTGGATTTTTTTAATTACTTCATTTGGAATAGTTGCACTAGTTTAAAATTCTTGAATGATAAAAAATTAAATGGTATCAATAATAGTACTTCAGCATAATTAATTCTATTTTCAAAATTACAAATTAGCAAAACACTACTAGATGAGTGCTCGTGTTTATCCGTCTTGACAACTTACTAAAAATTAAAACAAACGGAGATTCATTTTATTAGTTACTTGACCTCTTGTATGTACTCATACGGAGTCAACGTTTGTTCCAATTATAGAAAACAAACCAGTATCTATGTGGTCGTTTTGAGAATCTTTGATCAAATTTTCAAATTTTGGCAAAAACTATTTATTGGTATAAAAATAGTTTGTATAAAATATGAAGTGGAGGGAGTAGGTTCCAGGGGTTCCCTTATAAATACACATTTTAATAACATTTTTTTTTTTTTGTAATATTTTTTTTATGAGTAAGATTTTAACCCCACAAAAAAGGTAAAGAAAAGATCACACTATTATAAAGGATAAACTATTTGTTAGGTATTGACGATGATTAATGATTATTATGGGAAAGGAAATAGAAATTTTATTGTGATGTATAAAGAATAAAATAACACTATGTTTCACATAAAATTTAATTTGTGTTTTTTTTTTTGAATAACAAAACTTGAACACACTTCTATCTGTTATTGCTTAATAGTAGTAGAATTTCGGAACATTAAGATTTATTTTATTTTATATTCTTTTAGTACAATAAATTTCTTGGACTTTTTACATCTTTAAAATACATATAAAATCATGAAAAACATTACAATCAAGGATTAAGACAAATTATCAGAATGTAAATAAATAAGAAATGAATAAAAGAATACCTAATTTACAGTAAAATCAAAACAACACATTCAATACACTTATTAAAATATATGTTTGAAAATACAAACTCTGAAAAATAGTTTTAGTTAACTTTTTTTTTTTTTTTTTTTTTTTTTGAGATATACTTATTTCCTTTTCATACAATAAAAGCAAAGGTTTACTCAGCGTTGCTCAACCAAGGAGGGAGCGAAACTTCACCTGGACAATGTTCAAAATAATTGAAAAAATATTCAAAAAATAAAACTATAAAAAGGATTATTATATTATACTAATAATTATGGTATGAATTTTTCGTTGTTCTCAAGAAAGACCCTGATAATTCTAAATTTAATTATCTTGTTATAATAATAACGATAGAGCAGTAAATTGACTATATTTTATACCACATATATTAATCACAATATACCAACTGGTTAAGTAAGGTAATCTACGAAGTCTCATTATAGCACTCCCCAGCTCCCCCCTCAAATACTCTTACTCTCTTGTAATATTAGAATTATTATTATGAATGAAAAACAAACAATACTTTTTGTGATAAACTTCAAACAACATACCAACATCTATACATCAAAAAATTATCTAGATGAAAAGTTCACAAAGAAAATTGGAAAAAAAATTGCACTAATTCAGCAAAAAACATAGTTAGTAGAATTTATTGGAATTGTAAAAGAAACCCAAACCAACCAACAATATATTTTTTGTACTAGCAAAAACAAAAAAATAATGGGAAATAGTTTTCGCCCAAAAATAACCCGAGATAACTGGTTCCTTTTTGCAATATTGTAAACATTATTTAAAAAAATGTTTTTGAAATTGAAGAATCTCTATTGTACTGTAAGATTCTAAAATTTTAAATACTATAGGCATCGTTTGTGCCATTTCTTATTAAAAATTGACTTTTGATGAAAAAAGAAGACAAAAATTGAAAAATTATTCAGAAAAGGATAGATATTTGAGTTAAACATCAATTTTTATGTGTCAAATTTATATGTAAACGAAGTTTTAGATAAATTTCTACAAACATTACTTAATCTACTAATCCAAAATTTCATAAGAAGTTCATTTTTTCGCACATGAAATAAATGAAATTGCAATTTTTACCGATTTATTTTTTTGCACATAACTTTTTTGATTTTGAACAAATTTAGAAAACAGTCATTTGATTAGTTTTTTTGAAACGCCAATCAATTTTTAATTTATAACTCAACCACCTATTAAGTCTCATTGAAAAGAATCCCAAAAATGTTTTAGTGTTATGGGTATAGCATAAGCTACACCAAATATAACCCCCCTACCCTGAAAATTGCTACCCCCGTCTTAGCGCCGACGGTATGGACACGCATAAAGGACATACACACGGACACACACGAACTCTATTTTATATATATACACATTATACGTAAACCGAAGTGTTAAAAATTTTAGCACGTCACATAAATAAATTTATAGTAAAAAATAGCTAAACTAGCTGAAGGCAAGTAGGAAGCATGGGCATATTTGAGCATGCAGAGTAAAGGACAAGTAGGATTTTGAAATGATTAGTATGATCTTGTTGAAGTGTTTATAGGAAGGGAATAACATCACTAACTCGGAGGTTTTGTTACAGACATTGATCTTCAAGAGCCCAGATTCATGCTTACAACGTGGCTCAATCTCAGACATTCGTAAATATATGAAAGATGTTTTCCCCCTCCAAGCCAGAGAAGGAACTATACTTTCATATTTTTCACTCTAAAAGATTTATTGCTGAATAATGAAGAAATCGCCAATTTCGAACCATTAAAGCGGGCAAGGGTGTTGCTAGCATTTATCATTTGGGAGGGTGGAGGAGCTTATACCCAAATATTATCAAAACCGTATTACAATCACTTATTGCTTTATTATCGGTATATATATATATATATAATAGAGTGGTTGTGTCTTTTATGGGTGACTACACTGTTGGGCCTAGGATTTTGACACTTTGCTTGGGTACCACTTTTGTACTACAGGGGTCCCGATTTTCGTTTGGGGGTCATATAAGAAGGGGCTTATTCTATATTCAAAACACAATATATTTTTGGAGGTAATGAAGACTAGATAGGGGGTTGGACTATTTTTTTAAAAAAGTGAATGGCGTCTCTAAAAAAACTATACGAATAAGGACGTTTTCTAAATTTATTCAATATGAAAAAGTTTTGGGCAAAAAAAGAAATCGGTGAAAATTGCAATTTTGTGTTTTGTTTTGTTTTTTTAGGTGCAAAAAAAATGGATTTCCAATGGAATATTGGATTCGTAGGACAAATAAAGTTTGTAGAAATTTATCTATACATTCTTTTGCATATAAATTTTATGCATAAAACCCAATGTTTAACTAAAATATCTATAATTTGTTGAATATCAATACTGAAATAGAGTATTTTCAATTTCTGGAAGATTTTATTATTTAACTTTTGCAACATTGTAAAAACTAACCAGTATCAATAGCTATTTTTTTGACGACATTATTCAGCTTATGGGGGATCCAAAACTTTTATTGGGGCTTGAGCCCCTTCCCCCGCAACAAATAAAGTGAGCATCGGAAAATATTTAGAAAATCACCAACACTAAAATTCCAACTACATTGAGGAACTACTAAAATACGTTCAATCGTTCTTAAATTTGGCAGGGAGTAATCTTAGATTGTATTATAAATTTTTCAAATTTGAATTCCACCTTTTTTACTTTCGACCCACTCTAATATACAATATCGGTTAAGTTCATGTAATATTTATTTTTGTATAAAAATCAGTCATATACGTACAGACATTAATGCACATAAAACTCTTACTTTAAAAAGTGCTGACTTCAAGGATTTTCTCACAACAAACGACTTACATCAGAAGAAGAAAAAGAAGAAAATGACTGACAATGCTATTTTAGAAATTGTTATAATTTTTGCCAAAGCAAGGCTATTATTTAAACATATTTTGATTTAATTGCAAATATCGATGACTACATTAATTAGTAGTTTGTATTTCTCCTCTCATCCTTTCTTCTTGACTTAGTTAACTTTATTTATGTTGTATACAAGTTGCTATGTCTGTACAAGTGGCAACTTGATGCAATAATACATGTGTCTTAAAATGCATTATTTATTTACAACATTGGACATTCTAATTATCAATTATTAACTGATACCATCATTTCAATTTAATTTATTAAAATTACATGGACTCTTTTTTTTTTTTTTTTTTTTTTTTTTTGAGTAAGAATCGTTTTTGTATCAACAAACTTTAGTGGAGTTGTCCTACATCTGCTTTCATAGATAAAGAAGTTTGAATTTAAGGAGGAAAAAATTTTAGCCGCAGTGACAATTTTTTTTTTAAATGTGTTGATTTAATCTTAACAACTTACAGGAGAACCTACATTAAGCGGTCAGGCAAGAGAAGCAATATATATCTTACTAAATTAATTAATCTTCTCATATCTCCTAAGTCCATAAGCCTAGTTTTTTTAAAATAAGATATTAATTTCATCTTTCTCTGATAAAAGTTTAATTAAAACCAAAAGAAATGTGGTCAATATCAAACAGACTTTTAAAAAAAGTATACGTAATTGTTTAAAACATTTTTTTTGCATAACTATGCATATAGCTATCAATTGATGTATTATATGTATCCAACAGATAAGTAGACTAAAACACAGAGGTCTTCTTGACGATATTTCATCCAGTTCATCATTAAAAGGGACTCTGAACTTGGAGTTTCCCAATGATAGGTTGACATATAACAATTCAGTTCAAATCAGATCAAAAAAAAAAAAAAAAAAAAAAAAGAGTAAAATTTCTATTAGACTGTTTCAGAACTGAAGTTGCAATTAAATTTAAGAAAGATTTTCCTCTGTACTTTAGTAAATTTCAGCTAATGTAGATAAATAGTATTTATGAGATGTTGATATTAAGCGACTACATAAAGATTTGGGGATTTTGATATATAAATATGCTATTTTAGCACTCTTAAACAATTCATATTTTCTTTATTTCTCGACTAGTAATTACAATTTAAGATAAATAAAATGGGAATTTTTATTTCTATAATCAATCCAAAGTATCAGAAATATAAACTCATTCATATTTTGCTAATGAACGCCTCGTAATTTAATAGGACATATATTTATGAATGGTTACAGACAGTTGGAGTAGTCATTGTATTCTACATTTTTTATAAATAACAATTATCCATTGCTAGTTGAAGCTTTTACACAATTTTGAGGTATCACAGTAGGTCCACAATTAAAGGAATAATGAATATTCAAAAAAAAAATTAAAAAATACCGTTTAATATTTCACAATGCTAAAAAATTTAAACCCAGTGTGAATTGTCGAAATGAATATCTCAGAAATATTGAATATGCTAACCTCCAACCTTAAAATCTCATTGTGACATAATTTCTAAAACAGTCTAACATATATATGATTTATTGTATTAAAAAACGCAAATATCATCAATTCTTATTTGAGAGCTTATAAACATTGACTCTTAGACTTTTTGTTTTTCTAAGAAAACCTCATTTCCAAGAAATTGTAGCCCGCAGTTCACACATAAAAGATACATATTTATACTTTTTTTCATTTATATCTATTTAGCGTGAATATTTATTTTGTTGAAGTATTAATTTGTTATAAAATACAATTATATTTATCTAATTATGCTTTTATACCTATTTTTCTAAATTGATATGTAGGTACGTTATTGTGTTGGTTGTCCGTAAAAAAATCCTGGGGCGGTCTAAGACCGGCGTGATTTTAAGTTCAAATCGTTTTTAATTTTATTTTTTGTTATGAATCGGTCTCATCTAAAAATCGGGCTAAAAAATTTCAATAACATTTAATTAAGACTTAATTCCCGTTTTTTTTAATTCTATGTCTCCAAGTGTATAAATCTTAGATCATCAACACAAAGTAGATTGTGTGTGATATATTTAATACGCCTGTTTTTGTATCGAGAAGTTTTCAGGACCGTTGGATCTCTATCCAGACTACTTAAAACATCAAGAAGTCCATTAGATCCTCATAAAGTCCCTTACAGCCAAGAAGAACCATAACTTTTGTAGGAACAATATTTCTTACTTCTTAATTATTTGGCTAAAAAAGGCTCAAGGCCCAGAATTTTGCAGTTTATAGCAACTTGAAGAAGAATATCTGCTGCACCTCACATCCAAATTTGGATTAGCTCCGAACTTATGTCATGACAACGTGGTCCACCAGGACATGGCCTTCATCGTCAAGAGCTGCCAATCTATGTGCAAGTGTGTCAAGGATGTTATTGGTTGTTAAGGTGGACATATTGAATAAAAAAATATTAATAAATATTTTAAATATATCACAAAACTGTTTTTTCCCTCCAAAAAGGAACTTTTTTTGTTTGTTTCTTTTTTTACGTATATTATTCATTCCAAATATATAACTCTATGCTGATACACCTATAATTATTGTCTAGTGTTTGATTATGCAATCCATTAATTTCATTATCCTTTCTTATTATTCTCAAATGGTCCATCGGCCAACTTAGAACCTAAGTTGGATCGTGGTTTATCAAAATATTCAGGGATTTATTTGATATTATACGAATTTGATATATTTTCGGAAGATTGATTGAAAAAGGTGGAGGTTGAGGCTTTAGTGAATCATTATAAAACCATACCAGTGGTATTTGAAGCTTAAAGGACATATAATAAAACCAGACGCGGTGGTATATGAAACTTGAAGGACTCATTATAACACCTCACAGATTCAGTCAGACTTCTTTCAATATATTAAAGGAAGAGATTGTAGCATGGTATTTGAAGCTTAAAGAGCTTATTATTAAACCATACGCAGGGACTATGAAACTTAATGAGCTCATTGTAATCCAATTTTTTAAAGATATCAAGAGTTTTGTTTAACACAAAGGGCTCACTGTAACCACACATACAATCGATCAGACTTGTTTGAATATACCAGAAGAAGGGACTGTTAGTGTGGTATTTGAAGCTTATAGGGCCCAATATTAAACCACACTTGGGGACTTTGAAACTTAAAGAGCTCATTAATTACCAATATATATATATATATATTTTTTTATTATATCTAAAGTTGTGTTAAACACAAGCGAAATTCATATTACTTATTGAACGACATTTTGAAAGTTATCTATCTATTCAATTCAAATATCTTCAACCAGAAAAAATATTAATATTTAAAATTATTTTCTTTGAAACCTGAAATAATAATTTAAACTTATATTTTTCTTTATATTATATAGAAAAATATTAAAAATAAAAAAATGGATGAAGAAAATCATTCAACCCGAGATCTCTTAAAAGTCCTTGAACTTAAGATACATTTTAAGAACATAATTCACCAAGTTAACCACGGAGGAAGACGCATCCGTCGAAAAAGGGATTAAAACTCTCCGATATTATGGACAAATGAGATAGAAAAAGAGGATCCTCAAATGGATGAGAAGAATATAAAAATGAAAGTCTGGATTTAAATCAAATACCATCAAATCTCCAAAATATTAAATATATAAATATTCTACCCGATATCGGTTGAGGATTCCGAACTTTGGAAATTGTTCCCAGAATCTACTCCCATTAATTCAATCCCAGAGGAAGAAGCCGCTATCAAAACAGCGATCAAAATTTAATTTAAATATACATTTATAAAATAAGTTGTGTGATTTGTAGAACGCATAATCTCCACTCAAGTATGAAATATCCAAAAGCCCTCAAAATAACTACATAACAATTTAAGTTTGTTCGTTGAAAAAAAGGGATTTATTTTAAAAGTCTCATTATATGTAAATGGAAAAAGGCATTACTGTGAAAGGAATTGTGATCTTTGTCATTGCCATCCTGACCCGAGAGATTTAATTTATTTTTAATGTGTCCTAGAAACCATACTACTAAAAAAGTGAGAGATTAATATGATTTAAATTGATAAAAATTATATGTATAATCATTATAACGAAAATAAATATTTAATGTTAAAAAATAATTTTACAAAGAATGTAAGAACAGCTCATTCTAATTCACAATTTAATAATTTCATTAATGTTAAAAATAATTAATTTTCTTTCTAATTACACCAATATTATTAAGTAATTAAGTATTTCAAATGCGATTATGTGTTATTTAGTGAAACTATTTAACAAAAAAGTTGTCAAGGTAAGAACACTACTTGACTTTGATTCAAATATCTCTCTTATAAAACAAGAGACTACTAAAATGGTGGGTCTTAGTGCACCTCCTAACGTTCTGTGAATGAACGTTGCAGATAAATGATTTAACTATTAAAACTAGAGAAATGTAAGTTGTGCTTCATTTAATGAGTTTAAACAATAAATTGAACTTGTACGGCTACTACAATTAATGAAGTTGGAGAACCACTTCAACTAATACACACTTATCGATCCTAAGTATAAGAATAATTTAAAAGATATTATTTTGACACAAAGTTATCTTATTAAAGTTGAAAGACTTTTTCAAATTTCTGATTGCTAAGCCTTATTATTCTCAACTGATGAAACAAGAGACTCTCTCCAGAAATATCGATCCCCTCTGCTAAACTTTCGAAGTTGGGTCGGGTTTTGATTTCTACAATAGAAATTGACAATGTAACAAAAGTAATGATAAATTATAAAATAACATCCATCTATAATGATATAGTTTAGAAATTTGACTTTTAACAAATTTTGGTCAGGAGAAAATGTGGAGATATGTTCACATGAACCTGATGATAAATCATTCAAAGCTTTAGTTTTCCAAATATAACAACATATCAAAGATACAATAGTGTATGATTCTTCACAATGATGCAGGTTTGTTGAAATAAGATGGAAAGATCTTAATGCTAAAGGTCATCAAATGAGTAATAATTATAACAGAGCATTAGCTATGTGGAAAAAGGTTCTGACTTAAGTTAAATCAGAACATCTATCATTCGTAAATTATACTTAAAATGACTTTATTAAAAATGGAATTGCAGGAAGAATTTCAATGCAATTACAAGAAATAGCTAATCACCAACCTACATTTTGTTTATTATCACAAATGGTACATTTAGTTTTACGCTCAAAATACACAAGTTTATTTGCAACAATAGATATATGTAAAATGTTTATATCCATACGAATAAAAATCAAAAAAAGGAATCACATATGGATATGTTATGATCACTTTTAGAATCTTTAATTATAGAAATAACAAGTATCATAAATAATAATTGGGAGTTTCCCATCCCTATCACCTTCAGCTATTACTCCAAGCCTCCTGATTCATGGCCATCACAAAGGGTGTAATAAACCCTCCAAATGAATCAATCCTGTAACCCTTTTTGTGAATCTTGTTACCCTACGGTAATATGTGGGTGACAATGAAAAAATTCATGAAAGGTTTTGGAACAAGATGGAGACAGGAATATTTAAATGAATTAAGTATTAGCAAAAAATGGTTGGTGTCTTATACTATCTTAATAAAAAAGGGTGATACAGTAATTCTGAAACCTAACTCATGAGAGAAAAATTCATAGAAGTTAGCAAAGATTACTGAAGTCCATAAAAACCTGGACAACGTTGTCAATTCAGCAACACTAAACTTAACAAATGGCAGATAATTTTACACTCAATAAGACAAATTGCTCTATTAGAGTCTAACGTTGCTGAAAAAGAAATGTAAAATATAATATATATAAAGAATATAAATTTACCAATCAATTGGACGTGCTGGAAATCTAGAGGAGACGTTGTCGGTACCTGAGTTGAGTGTACAATAAAATTCAGGAGTGCTAATCTCCTGTTTGAGATCGACCCTGCCAAAAAGAGGAAGTCAAAGGGAATAACGTCATTCCTGGGGAAACAGCTACAATGTCTGTTGAACCAGTTCCTTACAATTCAGAGGAGACATCAGGGAGAGATTTTGCTGATACTCATCATCATGAATTGAGGAAGAGAAGATAACGTTTAGGAAGTTAATTAAAATGATTAAAAGGGGACAATTAAACATCTCAAACCATGCATGGAAAGATAAAGTAAAACAATTATTTAATATAAATCTAAAAAATAACAATATTGTAAAATTATACAACACGTTAAAACTGTCATCACTTAAGACCAAACTGAATAAAAACTTCAGTCTCGGACCCAATCTTAATAATAGTACGCACTTACATGAATAAATAGACACATTTTCACTCTCTCTATTAATATAACAATATTGTATTTTACGTTATTATAACTATTTTTTTATAGACCAATTATTTAATTTTTGTTTGCACATAGTATTCAATGTAACAATTTTTAAGATCCATAAGTCAATTTTATTTTTAGTCTATTTTAGCAGAAAATTCAATAAATTACAAATTATGTACATATTACGGCGTACCCAGAGTATTTTTTTTCTCAGATGTCAATTCCTTCGTCTCACTAGATGCATCATGGCTATTTCATAACATATTACTTCTGATAAATAAACGAAATTATAAATCTTAATTTACTGATGTTCCGTTTCTAAAAGGACGAAATACTGTTTTTTTGTTGGTCCCTCGTCGTATACATAAACCTATATATTAGCTATCTTATACAAATACAAATATATAGCTATTATTTTCATAAAATATTGCAAACCAATTATTATAATACAGTATCGAATAAAATACTATGTAGGTTTTTATGTTATAAAATATAGGTATGTAATTTATTTTAAAATTTATAAAGAAATAATATGAGAATCAATGTGTATCAACCCATACTTAGGACCTGTTACATAATCAAGAACCAAACTTTATAAGTTTTAGCACAAATTTGAAGAACTTCAGGACGGAATGTATTCTTCAGTCCTACATAAAAATCGACACAACACTAATGATAATGATGGTCTGAGAGTACTTATAAAATAAATAACAGAATGACTTATTTTGGCGGATTTTGGGATTTTTCTCGGCTTCTTTTCAGATGAAAGGTTGGGTGGTGTAATAAAGGTAACGACATGATATCAATATAAATTCTAGCGTGAATAAACACCTTAGGGAAGTTAGAGAGGGAAAATTAGGGAAATTTCCTAACTTGGTCGATTTTTTTGTAGATAATGCTGGTTTTTCATCGATATCTTTGTGGCTCCAATCCCACTTTCCTTTTTGAAAATAAGTGGCACTCTAAACTAGTGTTTCACAGTAGGTCTCAGAGTTAATATAAAATTTGAGTATTATTTTCAATCTCTAGTTTACTTTGGTTTAAAGCACGGAACTTTGAACGTATTGCTCACAAATTCTGACACGGTCCTAGATGATTCCATTTGTCACAAATAAATAAACCTAATCCTATCCAATTTCATAGAATTATAAATATAGGAGAACTGATGAAATTTATTATTTAAGAGTCATTAGCCCCAATGCCACCTCTTGTTTTGGATGAGAAAAATCCATATTACTCTACATAAGAAGAGGGAAGCCAGAATTATGTGAAAAAGATCAACGCACTTATAAATGTTCCCTTATTCGATTTTTAGTCAACAGTCATTTTAAAATAAATATAATTGAGTATTTTATGAGGAAACCTTCAAAAGTACCGTGCGTAGATACTTTGCAGAAAACCAAATTGCCAGACCCCACTTTGCAGAATGTAATTTTCCCACAAGAAATCGTACCTATATTTTTTATGATGATTCATGCTGCAAGTAATTATCATTCCCTATCATGTTACTCCAATTTTAAATATTGAATGTTAATTATTTGCCCTGATTTAAATTATTCAGTGTGGATTAATTAATAATTGATTTATTAGATTATTAGAAGTAAAGAACTGCAAATGGGACAGTTGTGGCAAAATTTTTGAGAACTGCCCAATAAAAAAATTAATTAGAATGAGAAAAAATCATTAACAAACAGAAGGAGTCAATCAATTAATGATTGAGATTCAATAAACAATGCGAATGAATTACTCGTTTGGATCAAATGTGTTGGAGCTCTTATGTACCTCGTCAAGTCCTGATAGAGACTCCTTTAGCCCTAGGTCGTCTTTGACTCTATAATTATTACGACGAACCTATTTTCCAATAGTACTTAGCCAAATAATATACAAATAGCTAATTAAAAATAAAACTGATATGTTATTAGCTCAACATCTTTTTATTTAGAATTACATATGAAATTTTTTAGATGTTTTTTTCTATATTATATTAAACATTTGAATGAAAATGTGATTAGAGAAATCCTTAAATAAATGGCCTTTTAAACATTTATGGGCTCCTTGAATAATTTCATTATAAATAAACTCTAACTGAGCAAATTTGAGAAAATGCACTTCCAAGATTTTGGCATTGAAAAGAGATAAATTTGATATTTTCTGTCCGTAATATGAGGTTAAAGATTATATATATTATGATTATTAGAGAAATAATAACTTCACTTGTTGTGAAGATTTATCCACGACTTATTTGGGTAAGAAGTTCAGTTTTGTCATTTCTTTTAATTAGATCATAGAAACTTAGAATTTGATACTTTGAATTATCTGCATGACCGTAACAATAGGAGTGCTTAAGTCTAGAAGACTGCAATTTCGACATATATCCCAAAATAAATAGTGTAAATTGAAATCCATATTCAACAATTTACTTATGGAGACAATTTCTTCTGGTCAGTTCATTAAGAGAAGTTGCTCAATTGTAAAGATAAACTTTTTAAGCTGATAGATTCAAGCACGGACGATACAATTTTTTTAAGGCTATCGATGTTATTGTTTTTAGCACCTTTGCTGACGATCTCCTTCACCTGAAAGTGGAGTGAGCACATTTTTGAAAACTTAGAAGTTACTTATGTTTCTTTGGATTTTTGTGGAATTCTAGTGAGGTACTATATGAGAATTCATTTGGAGGGAATGAATGGAGTATAATGGAGGGGTAGGCCAATTTACTATAATATCCAAAATGCACTTAGAAATACAACCTTTATTGGTCATGAAGAGTGATAAGAAACAAAGGACTGATATTTGAAATAAACAGAAAACGGTAAAACTAATAACTAGAAGTAAAAAAATATATTAGCTTGATGTTATTAATTATTATTTTTTCAGCTTGTAGTGATAGAATAACAACTATTACTTCAATACATTTCCTATATTTTACGAATAATTTACAACCAAAGGCTTTATTTAAAGTATTTAATCTTCTAATCTGATTATTGAGTATCACAATATCAATAATTAAACTTTATGCATCCTCCAAATTAAGTTCAAATTTGAATTCATATGTACATAAGCTTCTTCTTCATCTCCCTAACTAAACATCCCAAACTGCTTAACTTGTTTATCATCTTTGTTACTTCATAAATTAAAAAATAGAATATCCTCACCCAAAATGTATGTTTTTTTCCTTTTCCAATAAGTGAGCCTATAATATGATCTAGTATAACAGGGGCGTCCGCAGGGTTATATTTGCTTGGTTTTTTGAAGAAAAAAAAAATCAAAATATTACAATTTTTGGGAAAATAATTTCTAAAATTAAATGTTTCTGAAAAAAAAATTGAAAAATTACATTTTTTTATACAAAAAATTCTAAAATATAGAGCTCTTCCCAAATAATCAAATTTTTTGCAAAAAATTCTAAAACATTAAATTTTCGGAGAAAAATTTCAAAAATCCATAGTTATTCACAAAAAATTTAAATTAAATTTCAAATATTATGTTTTCTAGTAAGAATAAAAAAATCTTCAATTTGGGGGTGGGAGGACTACATCCCTCCCTCTGCGGACGCCCTGTATAAATCCATGGATTAAAGTATCAACAACCTCTCAGAGATGAGGGACAGGGATATCGTTGCCCTTCTACAGCTGATTATTTTAAAGGCGGCAAGTAGAGAAGAAAGTAGATTCAAAAAACAAAAAAAATGCAAAGAGTAGCAGTTTTTGTAAGTCTATAATAAAGTGGGAGAAAATCATTTTCACAAGCTCCTCACTCCTGTGATAATTATTCCTATCGCCACTGGTTTATATTACCAATGAAAATGAGTTTTGGTATAATGGAAATAAGAAAGTGTGGAGTATAGTGCAGAAGCAATGATAACTTCTGATTCTTGCATACGGATCAAAGGTAAATATATCAACATATATAGCTTTGAAAAATCAGACAAAATACCATAACTGTCTTATACTCGTATAAATAATATTTTTAAAAGTTTTAAATGAATTTTCTTTAATTGTTTTTGTTTATTTATTACGTTATATTAAAAGATAATGAATACTATTACTTCATTCAAGCCAAAATTTTCCGTTGAAATAAAATAATGAGATTTTGTTCCATATGATGTATTAATGCATTGACTATAATGTATAGGACAGGGCAGCAAAACGTGGACTGCTAATTTATGTTTATTTTCTCATTACTATGAAAAGGTTTGGTGATCAATTCTTTGATATTCTGTTTTTGCTGTCCTTTTTAGTAAGTAAACTACACTAATCATTTAGTCATTTCATCATCATGAGCGAGCAACAAGCAAAAAGGCAGTGCATTTCAGGTATCCTAGATGCTGGTATTGATATGATGAAGATTACGGACATAGCTATGTGTTCTAGGAGCCTACTTTTTAAGTTGCCCAACATGTAAAAAAAAAAAGTGGAGAAGACCATTCCGGGATGTCAGGATATGGAGGACATAATTTAAAGAGGGATACGAAGTTCTGGTTAAGTTTGGAGAAGAATATAAAGGAGGATCCCAATAAGACGATTAATCACCTTGCTAACGACTTCTTTGTGGCTCCTAGTACCATCAGAAGGGCTATAAAGCACAACTCGGGATTAGTTTCGTTCACAAGGACGGTACTCTACCTTCTGACAGACGACATGAAAGTCAGGAGACTCAAGAGATACAAGAAAATTCTCTATGGATCAAAGCAAATGGGTAAGTTGTGAAAATTTTCTCGGACAAGAAGATTTTCACAGTTGATCAATTCCACAGCCGCTGGCTTGTGCAGACAAAAGAAAAGGTTCGAGGGATTTAACATACCAAATATCAAAAAAATGGTACTTGGCGTTATGGCCACTGATGGAAAGAAGATGCCTTTGTTCTTTTTTAAGGCTCGACAGAAAATCGGCAAGGATACCTATTATAAGATACTTAGGTACACCATCTTGCCATGGCTGAAGAATAACTACCTGGAGGGTAACTACGTGTGAACTCAGGATATCACCCCCTCTCACAAGTTAGCAAAGTGCTAAAAGTTCTTCCCAGATAGCATGTCTCGATTCTTGTCCAAAGATATATTGCCCCCTTCCTTACCAGATTTGAACATACTGGACTTTTCATGCATTTTGGAGAGGCAAACCAACAGAACCCCATCCCAAAGATGGACTCTCTGAAGTCTTCCATAGTGGCTGCAACTTGTCAGAGGAGTTTCTCATCAACTCCAACATGGCCTTCAGGCGACGTGTAAAGACTGTGATTGATAATGAAGGCGACGATATTGAGTGATTTTTTTTTACTGTCAACATGTTTTGTTAATATTATTTTTGTGCCTATTATTGAAAATATAAAATTATTGATATAATTCTTAATCCATCTCTCGAGTCCACGTTTTGCTGTTCTACCCTGTATATTCATAGAAATGTCTAAATTACCTACAATATACTATATTGCAAACGTTTTATTATAGTGTAATAAACTTGAAATATGCAGCCGTTCTAAATATCTGAAATATATTCTGGTTGCATTTATCTTTTAAAAATTAGATGAGTAATTTGCAATTCTTCACAACCCTGATTTTAGTACCTACTGGTTCAAAGGATCATCCATGTAGCCTTTTTTTCAGATAGTTTTGACCTTCTTAGGGAGTCAGCCTTAGAGAGTCACATTCTAAATATTGATAGACGTATTTACAAGGCTCTCAAATTTAAAGATGTATTTGTGTGAGATTTGTGCATTCAAAAGATTTTCATTTATACTTAATTGTTATTGTACATCTTTGAAATTATGTAATGTTATGATTTCCATTTATAGGGTCCTTTCACGGCAGAATATGGGTCTGAATCATAACAATATGTTAAAGACGTTATTTTTTGTAAAAATTTCTAAAGGCTCTGATCTATTGAAGGTTATGTAGGATATTTTGTGCTTTATGACTTAAAATAACAATAAAAACGTGATTCCGGGCCAAAGACCTTTGATGAGCGGATTTTTTTAATAGAGGTCTTTTATTATTGTACTTTTTATATATAAAAATAGAAGTTACTGAAAAAATGCTTTTATATAGAGCCCCTAGTCTTAGACCTATGTTAGTCAATAATGATCATTACCATTTTTAATTAATTGACGATTTGAAATAATAAAATAAGAAAAATAATTGTTTTTTGCATAATAATGAATTTATTTTAAATATACAAGCCCAGTGTGTGTGGGGGGGGCTCCAATTTTGTTTAGACTAAACATGGTGCCGAGGCAAATGGTCCTCCTCTAAGACTATCCCTGCTTAATTGACGACCTCTTCACTAGATTAAGCTTGGTTAATATAAATAACTATGTTCAGGTATCAATGGAATCTACAGTGTTGAGGCAATTCCGTTACGTGAAAAAAGGCCGATTCTTACCAATTTGTATGCATGAGTACACTTTTAATTACAACACAACCTTTCCAGTATATACAATTAGCAAATGTTATCAAAATAATTTGTGGAAGTGATTACACTAAGCATCAGCATGCATGCTGGATATTTCCTGTGATGTATCCTCAAAAGTAATTAAACGGACATTTTTACGATTTATGCACGGGTGAACGGAGAAGAAAGTGAACAGCATTTATGTGACGTCAAGCCACTCGGGAGCTTTTTGAATATATTCAGCGTTGTTTTACGGCGTTTTGTGATAATAATGACCTCTTACAAGTCTCATACATATTTTTCGTCACCTCTTTGATAATGATGGACTTATACATACCCAAATCCTTAGGAAAAACAGTCCTCGACTTTTTCTCTTAAGACAGTTGTTGGAGGCCTTACTATTTTACACAGCAGCTCCTAGGACTTTTTATGAGATCATTAGATTTATTTTTTTCTTTTTTGTCTTGTATACGAAGGTACAGGTGGTTAAGAAGTGTTGTGACCAAAATTTGTTTGGTTTTCATTTCAGTTTCATGAGCATTATATGGATTTGTTCATATAGTAAGATTTTAATCTGTTCTTTGTAGGTATTTCATCTTGCTAGACAAAAAGGGGAAACTTCATTTATTACAAACCAATACAAATAACGTTATATACAACGTATAGTTACATACCTACAAGTCATTGCCTTTAAGGAGAGTGTAGATACCTTTTAAAATCCTAATATCCTTACTTATATACAAGATATACTGAAGAGAATAAACAGACCAAACAAATAAAAGAGAGCATAGATCCATAATATGGGGTGAGAAATAAACGAAAACAATCCGATATATCTAATCGTCAAGTAAAGAAATGGAAGTTAAAGGTTGATAGGGTTATGTTTTTAGTAGGAGATAGAGAATTCACCTCATTTTTTTTTATTTGAAAGTGAAAACGTCGTTGTTTGTTGCTCTCAAAATGAAAGAAGTGTAATTCAAAAAACAAATATTTACTTGGTTTGAAGCAAGAGGACAATGAACCTACTTCACAAACACGATGATGATGTTAAAAAAATGGTCAATTATTATGTATGTTAGAATTGAGGTTATTGCTCTGATTTTGATTTTTTTTTGAAACTGTAATGCACGTTAATTGAAAGAAGTTTGTTGTTATTGATTTTAAATCCTTGTAACTTTTAAAGATTTTTTTTGTTACTGATTGTGTAGAAATACAAGGGGTACTGTGTTGGTTGTATGAATTTAAACAAATTACGCAAAATTGCATTGGTCTAATTTTTGTTACGAGAAGTACAAATATATATTACACATAGTAAAGAGAAACATAGTCCCATTAATTTATGGAAACTTTTTTTTTCTTTCACAAATCTCAAAGATCCAGCACCATTGGAGGAATATGTAATCAATAATGAAATTCTTACAATTCATGATATTAACACTTTGTACTATTTGGAGACGGAAGATTTAAGTTTCCTCTCAATAGAGATTTATTAATCTCAAAATACTTTTAAATCCAACTTTAGAACTTTTTTTTTCCATATTTTTTTTTCTCCCCAGGAAGGTCTTTATTTGTATAAATAAATAAAAAAAGGAAATTTGTGTAATATAAGCATACATAAATAAACATTATAGTTCAAAATTAATTTTCTATTTAAAGACCTACATTTTTTGGCATTGCCTATCATGTACTAATAGTTAAATTATATTATATATATATAATACATTCCAAGCAAAAAAAATCAAAATCATTAAAATATTCAAATTTCAGGACCTCCGACTTCACAACATGCTTCTTTTAATAGTTAACGATGATACGTTTAAACAGCAGAAGTTGATGGGAAGTTTTTTATTAATCCAAACACGTAACTCCACGTGCATCGTTGGTTTGGTTCGGGATCTTCAGTTTAAATGCAGTATACCTTGCTACAGGAGATATCATAATTGCTCTAATGTGGGGGGTGTCAATTTGAATCTCTTCCATATTCCGTTGGCGAACATTTAAAATACAAGGACTGATAGATTTTTCTTCTGTACTGTAAAATGTTATAGATGTCATGCCAAATAATATGTATGCCTTTACAAAATTTGGGCTAAAATTCCAAATGAATTCTTGATTTACAATGATAAAATAATAGACGATGTTTAAGAAGAAAGATAAAATCGGATAAGATTATTACATATTTGAAATTGTGCCGTGAATGTTGGCTTTCATTGACTCACACTAGAAAATGCACAAAATGGAGGAAGGTATAATATTTTTATAAAAGCTCCAGTGATAATTTTAATCCCAGGGTATTCCTTATTCCTTGATTGCAATTTAATTTTATATTCCAGGGAGTGAGAAAATAAATCTTCCCGTATTAAAAATAGAATTTTTATGATTGTCATGAATAGTTATAGTATTATTTTTGATGGTAGTCTTTTCCAATATTTTCCACAATAAAATATTTTTAAAGAAGTATCTCTTTATTTAGTTTTTATGCAGTATATCGACGATATTATTCGAATCATAAAGTGGTGCCAATTTGCATATGAAACACTGGATCAAACGCCCCTCCCCCCTCTCTTTTATTTAAAAAGTAGTTAATAATATCATTCGATAGATCTGTACCAAGCATAAGAAACTTAAAAACCTGCGAATCATAAATAAGATTCCTCCATTCCACACTAGGTCTAGTAATTATATCAACAAAAACTTTTATTTATATTCTAGGTAAAATATTTTCCAACATGGACAAGCCTCCGCCTAACCGCGAACGAGGTCTTTTCAGCGCTGTAAGATATTTACTACTCAATAAAGTATTAATCTAGTTCTCTTCTTCCTCGATAACTCTCTCCCCAATCGATGGGAGTGCAGCTGTGACATATATCATTTGAGATATTAGCTTAGTATTGTATAGGTCTACCCTTTTCTGAAGCCTTAGCGTTCTCTAGGTTTTACACCCTTTTTGTGCTTGCCAGAGTGGAATGTTCCAATTGGTATCTGAAGCTCCATTAATCTGCCACTCAATGCCCAATATATTTACCTTCTCCATGATGCTACGACTGTTTATTTTCGTTGAAGGAATCAAAGGAGAAAAAAGACCTAAAGGTAAAATAGACGTTTTCTCTAAATTAATTTTCATTCCAGAAATTTTATGGTATCCGTCAAAAAAAAAAAGCTAGTAGAGTCACGATTCTCAGATTTATTTGAGCAACTGAATTTCCTTCCCCCATCAGAATTATGTCATCAGCATATAAATCCAACAGGTGTTTCTTTCCAGTAAAGCAAATACCAAATCCCCCATACTTCTGTAACAGTACACGACTCATTTGCTCGATAGCAACAACAAAAAGTAATGAAGAAACAGGGCATCCCAGTTGACAACTTTTCCCCAACAACATAAGATCCCTATCAAGTCCGTTTATGGAAAGAGTGGAGGATCCATTATAAGGAAAAGCTCAAAATGGGGTTAAATAATCGTCCTGGGAGAAAGTTCTTAACGGTTTTTAAGATAAAATTGTGATGGATGGAGTCAAATGCTTTACAGAAATCTACTGCTATTATAGCTCCAAAAATTTCCCTTTTCCTTGTTGACTCTATTGCAATCTGAATATTCCTAAATATATCTGAAATAAGTCTCCTTCTTTAAAAAACTTTTTCCTCAGTACATAAACATATATTTAAAATGGGTTCTATTTGCCTAGCCAAGGCACAAGCTAATATTCGATAGGCTTGGTTTAATATAGTTACAGGCTCCAATTACCTAAGCTAGTTCCATCACCCTTCTTTGGAATCAATGAAATTCTTCCACGAGTTAGTGCTGGAGGAAGTTTGCCTTAAGTTCCCTCTTCTCCCCGAAATTCAAAAAATACGGGACTATGGCGTCTGAACATAGGGTAAAAAAATTTCCTTTAATGTTGTCGGGGATTGATGCTTTATTATCTTTATAAAAATGATTTTTGTAATTTAAAATATTTTCATACGAGAACACTGAGCAAGACTCCACTTTTTTAGATCTTGAAAAATTATTCCTGTGGCATCTTACAATATTCTGGAAATTATTAAAAAATATTTTCAGAATTGATTTTGATTCTGCTATACTTTTACCGTCAATAATAAGTTTCTTTATTCTTTTAGCTGATATTTCGTACCTAGGTAACACATTTTTTAACTGATTGAAAGGATTTTGTTTAATTTCAAACTTTCGTCTCATTTTTTCTTACGAAATCTCTGAATTTGCCAAGTCCTTGGCAATCCCCTATGACAAATGGCGAGTGAACAAAGAACCTCTTTTTATTATTTTCTGTATGTCATCATGTATTTAGCTCATAATCGATTTCTTTTTTTTTAATAAAAAGGATAGTAGTGTCACAAATGATCCAAAATTAGTCTTGATTTTTTTTTTAATTTTTGAGGAGTACTCTTGTTAGGAGATAACCCTGAATAGCAAGCCGTCTTTTTAGAGATCGATCCAGATCGATAACCTCATCCATATTTTTGAATTTGAATACTTAAGGATACAAAGTCAAATGTGGAAAGTTGTACTCACGACTCGAATGTGTCGGATTTTAGAAAATGAAACGTCATACTTGAATTGAACTCAATGGGAATATACATACTTGAGACTGTATGTAAAAAGGTTCCGACTTAAAAAAGATACCAGGCTAGAAAATCAATAACATGGTATTTTTGTTTTATTTGTAAGTTAATGGCATGGGTTGTTAGTAAAGTGAGCGAGGAGACCACAACAAATATAGGTATTACATGAGTGTAAAGCTCTGCGACCAACGTTTAATGTCGTTTGAAAGGAAGTGGAAATCTCATATGGAGAAAAATTAAAAGAATATTTTTTTGCTCTGACATCCCGGAGAAAATTTTTCATTTTATGTCAATTCTAATGTTACTTAGCCATTTTGATGGTACTTTGTTTTGTAATAAGTTACAATTATAGAGGAATAAATGGTAGTTCAAAAAGTATAAGCATTTAACCCTCTGTTAGTGATCTGTGATATGACACACCCCGAGATTTATAAAATACTCCTTATTCCCTGGAATCTGGTATTGCCACCCCATTCAGGATGCTCCAAAACTATCTTAATGGACTTTGCACCAATCAAGATATCTATTTATTTCACATTTCCCCATGTTTAATATTTATTTGCACTTCTTAACTGTATCACTTTTTGTAAACAGTTTTAGAAGAGTAGCAATTCCCAATTAAGAATCCTATCGAATTATTACGTTTTTTGATATATTGTCTTGGTTAAAAAGAGCTACTACCACTGATTGTGTGATGGCGATGATTTCATCTTGGAAGACCGATGCTTCGTTATTTAATTATGCTGAGGATTGATGAATTGACATGCCACCTCGAGTGATTGCCCATCCTGCACCTGTGTTGGCTTTTTCATCTTTGGATCCGTCTGTATTTATAATTGTATCAGTGTGTTCAATTTGAGTTTTCGACCTAGATACAATTGTAGGTCATATACTCACTTACTTTATTCAATTCAACTTGATCAAGTATTTTATCGTAAAGGAAACGATGCCCACGACGCCTTGAAAGATTGCCGACGCCATCTCAGGTGTTCGGAGAAAACGTTCTTCCTCTATACTTCGTTGCCTGTACTTGTATGTGAGGTCGAGGGGAGTGATGCCCAACACTGCCTCTCTTCCTGTTGTTGATTGGAGGTTATAAGTTATGCCCAAGAGCGCTTTCCTCCTACGGTGGTTTAATTTCCTTATTCCATCTTCTTTTTCAATAACGGTGTGCTCATACAAGACACCGTAGAGCCAGATAAGTTATCTGAGGTTAACCCTTACTTTTACCCTATGACTGCCTTTTTTCATGTTCCATATATGGATTTATGCGTATATTTTGTAATTTTAATGAAGTTTTAGTGAATTTAATTAAAGTTGTTTCTTTCTTTTTTCCATTTATTTCTTAGGTTTTTCTTTTTTCATTGTGAGACGTACAACAATAACTGCAAAATTAATATATTGTAGCAAAGATGTTATATAATACAAACAATCTCATTCAAATAAATGCGTAGTAATTTGATTCCCCAAAGTTACAAGTTTAAAGAATATTTCCTAGCAATATTTATCAAAAATACGAATGTAGGTAATGTTTTTACCCTAAGACTTACAAATTATGCCTTCTTGAAACCCCAAACTCATATTTGTAAGACTTTTTAAGAATCAGGAATTATTTTTTCTCTATACTTTATATTCATTTAAATATTTTATAATTTTAATTCATATTTACGAGAGCTAAATGAAAAAAATCTTTAGTCAAATTCTACAAAATGTCAATGGAATCGTTATTATATGTTATATAATAACTATGCAAATAAATACGTTTTATTTTTTTTTAGGTTTCATTTTTACCTAGTTCACTAACTGCGTTATAAAAGGGCATACGGAGGAGGTTAAACAATATTTTTTACTACTTCATTTTGATATTTAGAAGGACTCATTCAGAGATGGGAATTCAAGTCACGCTTATCTCACATTTATTTCAGACTTGTACCGGAATAAAAGCGAAAAAAAACATGACTCTATTTAAACTGAGTACTGAAACTCCACACTTGACCCGGCTGTATAAAAAACGTTTATAAGCTCTTCTGTTTGGCATAATAACTGTGATTAAATATCTACCATTTTAACCAAAATGCTGAATTAACAATTAACAGTCCTAGCAAGCTACATTTAAATAGTGTTTGTTTTTTTCCTCATGTATAGATAGTGGGGATGGATCTTGATAATAACCATACACAAAACCTTTATGTATAAAAATACCCGAAAACTACCTGCAAAAACTGGAAAAATCTACAAAAAATATTTGTAAATTAATTGGTGGTTATTTGCAATTTTTTGTATGAGTAAATATGGTTACTAGGAAAACTTCACGAGGAGAAATATTGTCATCAAAATGCCTAATATTTTTTAACATACTACGTTACTTTTAAGTAAAACTATGAAACTCTTGAAAATGTATTTGTATCATTGACTTTTATAATTAATAGGTTTAATTTAAAATATTTACCTTCTAATCGCATTATTTTTAGCTCTTTTCAATAGCTGTTGATTGAAAAGAATGGAGGATGGTTAAAATACATTTTTATCCTTGGCATTGAGAAAAAGAATCTCCTCTTTATTTTCATGGCAAAATTTGTAAAGGATATTTTATATACTTAAAATAATCTGTGGAATAAAAAAAACTGATATTAATATACTGGTGTGCTCTTTGAATAACATTTTATGTGTTCTACCTGGAGCAAATTCACTTCTGGCAAATTTTCCTTGTTTTGTTTCCGTATTCATGTACACAAATGATGAGTAGTGATCACTGGACATTACACATTACATTTTTTTCTGCACTCTGTCTCATCGACAGGGGTGCTGGGTAACAATTCAAAACTGAGAAGCTGGAGGCAGCTGTCAGTCAAATACTGATCTCAAATTATCGCACAACCATTTATTGTTATAATTTTCAAAAGGTAGGATGACCAATAACACATTGTCCCCCTTTTCTTGAGGTTTATCACTCATCAGAAACATAGCTGCACTAATTACTAACATTTGTATATTTTTCACTACCTCTCAAAGCTGATTTATAATTAAGTTAGATAAGTAGCTACAAATTACTTGCAAGTATTAATATATCCAGGTAAATTTCCCGTTAGACATGAGTCCAAAGCTCAATTATCTGTGTCTAACAGGTTCCTTACAAATTATATTTAGGACTGAAAACTGGAGTCCCGTCCATTTCAGTCCTGCATATAAGTCCTAAAGCTTATAAATTTCGGTCCTTGATCACGTAAATTAACTTAATTTTTTTAATCAGTTCTAGTATTGACAGTCCAAACGACCTTTCCTAAGACTGGAATAGATCGAATAAATACGGACTGACACAACACTAGATATGTATATGTACTTCATATGTTTGATAAGAATATAAATATTATTTTCTTTGTACAAACAAATATTCTAACTCCATTAAAGAAAAAAAAAAGCAAGAGTTTTAAAATGCAATGAATGAATGGGGAATAAAAGTGAAAATGGGAACAGATTTGTCCTACATTCATGTATACTTGAAACACTTTGTTTCAATAAGGGGGCTTATACAAAGAAGTATGTACATTGTACTTATGTATATCACTTGAAAACTACTATTACTCAAAAAAAATGAGTATTCAACTTTGACCTATATTTAATGTACACAAGTAGTTATATCTTTTTCAAGTATTTTTATACAAATATTAGTATTATTCAAAGGATAAAAGTCACATAACAAACTATTTTGTTGTCAGCTGCTGATTTCCTCATCTCGCTTGATACGTCATGCAACATAATCATGAAACCTAATTATTGTTACTACATAAAAATTTATTAACTAGTAAAAAAACCACCTTCCTTCCTTAAATTCAAAATGCCTGAATTGCAGCCTCTACACGAGGTTGGAAGGCCTTGTACTCTCTAATGACGTACTAATCAGACATGGTCATCCACTCCAACTCAATAGAGGCTTTGAGCTCAACTTTATTATTGTAGGGGACAGCAGAGCCCTTGGCACAACAAATCCAATCGTCAAGTAGATTCAGATCTACTGAGGAAAGAACCTACAATGTTTTTTGAACTAAGTCAGTATGGTGGCTTTTACAATTGCTGTTATGGGCTGGCATTTTTGGCAGACGTAGCTCTAGAGGGCAAAGTCTTTCACAGCTTGTGCATCTATGTTCAAGGATTTACCTCAATTACTGTCTCCTAAGGCACTGATAAACTCACCCAATAGCTCTATTTTGTGGCACACTGTATAGGATTAATTGAATCTGTTATAGGATGAAAAAATTAAAGGAAGAAATTCCTAGCAATTTTTCGTAGAAATAAAACCGCAAGAAATTTTGGGAGAAAGGGATATCGGTGGATGATCGATGTAAATATAAATATTACGAATAAGTTGTTAATTGTAATAGTAGGCTGTTCAAGTTGAATTTGAAAGTCTCAAATCAAATTATTATTTTATATCATCCGTTATTTTAATTCACAACTAGTTAGTAATTGATGCTATCGTTTTAGTTAATATGTATTTATTAGTAACATAACAGTGGAAGTTGGAGCTTTAAAATGCCCACTGGAATAGTTATAAAGAATTAACATTGACCATTCATTCAATTTTTGCATTACTATCATAACAAGTACTCTAAATTCTTACTTTAAAATTACTCATCTCATTTTTTTTTTTTTTTTTTGTGATAATTTTATTATACAAGTTACGCCTTGTAAGAATCGTATCTTTATTCGAGAACCTTACATATTAAATACTGTTTATAGGTTTTATTCCACACACAGGATAGACATTTAAAATCCAGAAAATTAAAGGATAATATATATTACAATTTATTTTCCTAAATTGATACAACAATTCACAAATCTTTTGCCACGCAGAAGTCAATCACTCAACCTCAAGCCTCAACTACAGCCTCCTACCTAGCCCGGAATCCGTCCATGTTCATTACTACCTCGAGAATGGATGCCCCTAATGATTCAGCCGTGTTAAATGTACTTTGTGTGTAAGTGTAATGTATTATTGTACTCTTTCTCCCAGGCGACCCACACAGAGTAGTCCAAAGGGCTAAGATTCGGTGAGCTAGGAAGCCATATATTCTTCGCCCTTTTGATTCGGGAAGTTTGAATGGCGTTTTATGCTTTCAATGCGATCATGAGTCTTCCTTCCAAGTGTTCCCGACTCATCACACTCTTTGTAAGCATTAGCAACATCGTAAACAGTTGATATGGGCCGCTTTGTAACCATAATAATTTACCAGGGTGGGTGCCCGGCACGGACACCCAGAATAATGGAAACACAGCCTTCGTATTCGGAGGACATCTCAAAGATTTTTTTAATTTTTCTTATACAGTTTTTTCAGTTGAATCTAATGAGCACACTTTCATCAACGTAGATTTAAAGGGTTGCAAAATATTTTTTTTAAGAAACAGTTTATATTTTTCAAAAGTGCAACGTAAACTGAACTCCTTGTCCTGTATATATTCATCATGGGATAACTGCTTGATATATTGAATTAGAGACAAAGGATTATGTTCTGAGAGGTCAGTTTATGTTGCACTTTCGAAAAATATAAACTGTTTCTTAAATAAAAGTAGTATTATTTAACATACTTTTGGGGCAAAATAAATTAATTCAGATACTTCTGTAAATAAACAAGGATAAATAGAAAAAAGTTTATGTTGCGACTGTCCTCAAAACTCTTTGAAATGAGGCCAATAATCTGGGTTATAATTCAACAATAAAAAATATGAAAATCAATACAAGTTCATGATATGTGCGTACGATGGAGACTTTATTTTTTATTTTGGAAGAATTGTCATAATAAATATTATGAAAAGAGTGACAAAAACTATAATATTTACAGAGGTGACAATTAACAAATGTCACATGCTCTCCCCTCCCCCCTCATAAAAAAATCAGGTGTATAATATTTAATCAACTTTATAAAGAAATTGGGTGCTTAATGTTTAATCGAGTCTCTTTTTATACTTCCATTCATAATAATATATCAACAACTAAGGCCATATGTAATTAGAGAGAAAAATGTCAGAGTTGAGTTCTATTGCTAAATGTTCACATAGTACAAAAAATTAATTAACAAGAAAATTATTATTTGGATTTGCTCTGAGCTGCCAATCTGTTGTTCTCCAGTGTGTGAAAGCTGTACTTGTTTTTGACGAAGAACATATTAAACGCAAAATGTGGCTAAACATATCACAAATTTACTTATAGTAGGTTTATGTCAGTCCTTATTTATTTGGCCAGTCCATCCTAGGAGCAATCTGTAAGACCGTCGATCCTTCGGACGACTTTCAGTGCTAGAAGTGAATAAAAAATAGGAAATAAAGCTCAGTTATGTCAAAAAGGACTGAACTTTCCATATTTTGACTACAAATTGGACTGCAGTCTCCTGTCCTAATTAAGGATCAACACAACCCTAGCTTGAAGTTGCTTTTTCTTGATTCCATAATAATAGCATTTTTCGTTATTTAGCCATTGTCCCCCTCCCCCACCCCACTCTGTAGATGAACTTTTGATGACGTCATGTGCCTTTCAAAATTGTAAATAATCGCCCAAATATGTGGTTCTTTGTAAAAGGGGGAAAAAGAGAGTAAGCTATCAAACTTAAGTTTCAATGCTAAAGGTTCACACATGCTGTACACAAATATTAATTAATAAGAAAATGAGTACTTTTTTTGTACAATTTTTGTTATGAAATTGCTGTCCATATTTCGACGACCATTGACCCCCTCTTCTTCTTTTCATAGGAAGGAGTCAATCATGCATTGGACTTTCTTGAACTCCCCTTAGTTTATTTAAAGCTAATAAAGTTTAAAAACTTATTTTCATACATATTTATTTATAGAAAAACAGAAATTGATGTACGTTGTACATTTTATTTAACTTCCAATTAATTGAGTTCAATGATTTTCCTTGGCATATGAAGATACATACGACTATGTACATAGGAACAGTCCTTCTTGTATTGCCTAAGGAATATTTGCATTCAAATGCTGCTACAACATATGCTACTGCTACTTATTTATGTAATGTCATTGAAGGTATAAAATTGTTTTCCGTAGTTATTTCAATTTGCCATTTCCGTACAACCCTGATTTGACCAAATCATTTATTATTAACTCCCATAACACCAAATATGAGATATGGATTTTGACGTCATAGATTAGAGCAATTGACAATTTGTGTATTCAAAAACTTAAAAGATGTAATTGCAAAAATACACTCAAAGGAGGATTATTAAATATAATTTATAAACTCATCCCCTATGAGTGTTGCAAACCTATTGTTTCAACGATCTATTATTTTCTATGATAGTAAACTAACTAAAATGTTCCTGATAACAGAAACCTTTTTTTCAAATCCCCGTTCTTGGGACTCTGTACTTATTCACATTCCTAGGGATTTTATTGGTGAATATGTATGCATAAAGAACAATTTAAATTCATGGCGGGAAAATTGAATATCTTACTCATTTGTTTTGTTTATTTCCTTGGTTATTAATGATTACAAACAAGGTACACGAAGAACAATAAGGTATTACTAAAACAAATTGATGTGATGTGACTGTTTGTTGATCCTATGAAAATTTTGTTTGTTCATAGAATAAGATGTATACAACAAACATGAGAATAATATAAGCAGATATAAATTTTCACATGTCGTTGAACCTTCTTTTTTATATCCACAACTATATGTATGTATACTACTACAAAATATTTTTTACATAAATAGTGAATGTTGAATTCTTCAAGGCCAGAAAAACAAACTTATCATTTCATAATAATAAAAATTATTATTTTCATCAGCATTTGCTATTAAATAATTTTTTTTACAAAATGTTATCAAAATGTCTTTTTTATATGAACTTTGAGTGATTTTGGAAGCAAATATATTTATTTAATGTATGAAAAATTGTTTCATCCCCCTTTTTTTTGTATTAAACATATATGTAGATAAAAATAAAAATATGTTTTATTATGTAATAATTACCTATATTGTGTTATATCATAATATAATCTTTTTTGTGTAATTGGTCTATAAGGCTATCATTTAAAGAAAAAATAATGTGTTGTTTTTTTTTTTTTTTTTTTTTTGTAGAGACTCCTCTGAAAAGTACTACATTGAAAATCATCAAGAACTTTTCCTATTTCATACATAAATTCATCTATGTATGTTAAATTTCAAAATTTAGTCCTGCAACTTAAATTCGAAAGGAGAAAACTTTACAGATTTCAATTTGATATTGCTTTAGTTTGGCTCTATGACTGCTTTAAAAAAGACATTATTTGTGTTTTTCTCCAGAAATCCAATTCTTTTCATTTACTAAGACTTCATTACTTTCCTGGAATGTTTATCCAGCCAAGAGACTAAGATATCCTTTTAAGCTCTTGTGTGTATTTTATTCTAAATAATAAAGAAATAACTAAGTGGAGTGACATGAAAGCTATATTCTATGAGTATGAGGAGAGGGACTTGGAGTTGATCCGTGGACTGAGGGATCAGACCGGAGGAGATCATAAGTCATTATCTGAGGGACTACAATTTTTCCTCTTTTACATAATGGGACCATCTACTTTCTTGATCCTCTCATATGCTAATATTCCAAATATCTCAAAAAAGTCGAAGCCCTTCTCTGATCACTCCAATAACAATAATATCGCTTCACTTAGTGAAATTATTTCCTTATTATTAAAATATTGTGATAATCAAATTTCATGCAGTGGGAAAAATTATACATTATACTCCAATCAATTACTGTAATCTGAATTGAATGTTATATTGAATCCAAATACTATTTTAGATGATGACTTTACATGTATAAAGTCATCAAAGTAAAATCTATTTAACTTCTTCACTCATGCTCATATTTAGAAACAAAAACTAAGGCTAATATAATTAAATATTACTAAAATATACATTTTATTTTACACCACAGGAAAGTAATCCTATTAGAATTTGAAAGGAAGTATCTGGAGTGCAAATAATTAATTTTTTTTTAACTATTTAGATTTTTTAAATTGGCTAAGAAAGTTTTAATAAAGTTTTTAACAGTTTTGCAAATTTAATAAGACATTTAAATCGATTTGAACGTTTCTATTAAAATTGCCAAGAAAGATTTGTACAGGGGGGAAAGATATCTATCACAAAAGGAATTTGCTATTGTGGATAATTTGAAATATTATTTAATTTATTTTTGAGATCAATTTGGCTATTGTATTCTTTAATACATTTTATGCATTTATATTTAATCAAATGTTAGGCGTAAAGTACATATACCATCATCTATTATTTATTAAATTCATAAATATCAAGTTATCCAACAATCAATTCTTTTTTATACTGTACTACAAAAGGTTTAGCCAGCGTTGCTCAGGCCAAGGAGGGAGCAGGAAATCAATCAATTACAACGGTCAATATTATTTCTTCTTAATGTTTCGACCCCTTGAAATTGAAAATCGTCAAAGTAGTTGAAAAATTTAAAAAATATTCAGAAAAGACTTATAGATACTACATATACTAATAATTATAAAATGAATGTGCCAATGTGCCGAAAAAGATCCTGATAATTCTAACTCCATCTCCCCCCCAAAAAAAAAAAAAAACCCTCTTATTATTGTCTCTTTTAACCCTAGCAGTATTATTATGAATTTAAAAAAAATATGAACTTCAAATAGCATAACAAAATATATGAACAAAAAAAAATTTCAAGATAACAAGTGCCTTTTTTATTTAGTTCAAAAACTTCCGAAATGTAAATTAGTAAAAAAAATTCCCAAAAAACTTTTTGTACTAATTTTGCTAAAAAAAAAGTATCCGAATAGCATTCATTGGATTTGTTGAGGAACACAAACCTACCAATATTTTTTTGTACTTTCAAAAACAAAAAAGTTCCGAAAAATAATGTCGTCAAAAAATAACACTCAATAACTTTAGTAAATATTTCAAAAAAATTGTAATAAAATGTATCAGATATTGAAATTACTAGAGTGATATGTTGAAATATAAAAAAATTTTATATCTAAAATGTAGCGTTATCTGACATTTCTTTTAAAAAAATTAAATAGTGAGGTTTGATGAAAAGATGAAGAAAATTGAAAAATTATTTCTGAAAATGACAGCTATTTCATTTAAATTGTAATTTTTATGAGTCAACTTTATATCCAAACGAATCTCCCCACAAATTTCTACAAGCTTTATATAATTTACTAATATTTCATTAGAAGTTCATTTTTTTGCACCTGAAAAAAAAAAACGAAATTGCGATTTTCACAAATTTCTTTTTTTGCCCATAACTTTTTTGATTTGGAATAAATTTAGAAAACGTATGTATTAGTAGAGTTTTTTGTTTTCTTTTGAGACACCAGTCACTTTTTAAATTATAACTTAGCCCATATCTTATCTCATTGAGTTCAAAAACAGTTTTTGTTTTTTGGGATAGCTTGAGCACCTTAAATGACCCCCCCAATTAACACCCCTGTGTTATCCTGACAAGTTTCAAAAGGGGGACCCATCCAAATTTCAGCCTTCTAGGTACAACTGTATGGGCTGCATAAAGGGCACACACACAATCTCTCTTTCATATATATATATAAATATAGTTTTTTGGCCAGCTAGGGTAACTTTATTCACAACAAATATAAAACTTTCGAAATAATCCAAGAAAAAACCATTTGCACACCACATAACACAGATTATTTATACTAAGAAACAAGCAAAATCCCAGGGGAGTCTGGTTAAAAACAATAGTAATAACTAGAATGGACACTCATTATAGTATAAAACATCCACCTAAAATCAAATCGAGTTTATATATCTTTGTCCTCTCAAAATTTAATAGCCTCTTACTGTGACCATACATATTCTTCGTACCAAATTTATTTCCAACTTTTGCCATTATTCTAGTGACTAACAACATAAAATACCCAAAGAGCAATTGGCACTAAAAATAATGTAGCAAAATAGTACTTTTTTAACTAAGGAATGAGTACATTCCTTCAATAACTTTGATGTATATCTGTAAAGTTTAAGTCCTTTTTGTATTTATGATTTGTTGACTTCTGCTAATAATGGTGTAAACCTTGCCTACCCCCTTTCCACAACAGTGTCCTAAAAATTCATTTGTATGAGTTTTTGATGCAAAATTCTTGAGCAGGCTTTATTAGATCCGTTCATAAGTTTCTCTTAAAAGCCAGCAGTTCTAGAAGAGACTTTTCTGGTATTTGAAGAATTTGGCTCCAACCTCCAGCGTTCTTGATGTTAAACGATATTTGAACCATCTCTCAGAAGATGTCAAATATTTACTCTTTATCACGTTGATGATGGTATATGCTCCAATATTGATTTGTTTCTAAAATAATCATAAAAAGGAATAATAGTTGAATTTTTGAAACACCTCCAGATATCTGACCTAGAAACCGTCTAGGTTTTCATCCTGAACGGCACCAAGGGTCTTTTGACACCCATAAATGACCTAACTTGAGTTAAAGAATCGCGCAGCAATTTCATTAATTAGTGAGAGTGACCAATGAACGCCCACGGCAATATCGTCAGAGACAAAATTTGTTTATCTATTTTCGCGTTTTCAAATTCTCTACATAAGCCAATATAATTTTGGATCCTTTTGAAAATAATGAATTGATATTTATAAATAGAAGTATTGTACAACCTCAAATTTATTCATAAAGGATGACAATTTCCGAGTACGAGTTAGAGTAAAAAGTGTTTGAAAAAGTGGAAAGATAAAATGTGAATGATGCAATACCATTCGGAATCGCTATTATATACTGTATCCCTTATATGTTGTAGATATTCAAATTAAGTAGAATTTGGACATAAACATTTAAATCGAGAAAGAATAATAGCCTCTCCATAAAGCAAATCTTCGAAAAAATTATAAATAAAACTCTTGATATAAACAAATATAAGATTTGGTAGAGTTCATTTTTGAGTGATTACAAATTAATCGTTTGATTATTTATTGATTTTCTAGTGAATACTAAATGCAGTTACATCATTCCCTGTACGAGGTGGATCCTAACTAATGTAAAATAAATAATTGTCTATAATTTTTTTATTTATATGATTAGACATCTTAAATTTTATATGAACATTCCTGGATCTCATATCAAAAAGTAGCAAAAAATTATTCGAAATGGTGTACATTTTCAGAAACTACAACGTTGAGTCTGATTGGTAAAACATAACTGTTGCCACAGAACACCTCCATCGAAAATGTTATCCCAATCCCTGATTGGGGAGGCTTACACTGAAACCACATTTGAAAGGGGCTTTAGCTGATCCTATCCTCCTAAATGGAGCATATTCCAAAATCCATCAGATTCAAATTCAGACTCGATAAAACTTTCATTTTTTACTCCAAAGCTATGAAAATATGTGTCACACCATTTTTCATCATATTGGATGTAATAGAGGGAGTAGCATCTTTTTGAAAGGTTTTAAGTATCTTCCAATAAGTGAGAATTGGTCCATAGCTAGATACCTTTCTCAAGGATGTTGCTCACATAATCAATGTTGTTAATTTTGAACTCGAAAGCACAAAGATTATGACCGTCTTAAAATGAATCTTATACCATCACTGACTCTAATTTCTTGTTTAAAAAGATCATATAGCACAAATCAGAACTTTTGAACCTCTTTTGAACAAAATCCAATCATTTTGTGATTTGAATATGACTTCCAAAGAAAAAAATTACCAACACTAAAAAACAATATTGCCAGGCGTGTTAGACTTCAACAAATTCGGATTCTGTTGACTCTTTTTCTTCTTGTAAATGAATATTCACCTAAAACTGTTTTAAATAGGTATTTTTTGAGCATTTGATCAATAATATATTACAATTTTTTTACAATGATATATTTAAAATCCATTAGTTATATAATTTTATTCTAATTTTAATTTTTACTTTATTTAGGCTCACCTTTGTTATAGGTTTGATAATTGCAAATAAAGCGACACATCTCGATATTAATTGTGTCAATACGTATAAAAATAATAACAATGATTATTCATATAATGTAGAATATAGCACAACCCCGTAAATGACAGTAATACTTATAATATTGTTAACTCTCACTAACAGCACTGTAAAAGCATTGTACAGTCTTTCACTGAGTTACTTTCTACCAATGTTGCCGTACATTTATATAATATATCAACATCTAATTTAATAACACTAAAAAATTATGTACTATATTTACACTTTCATTAGATTTTTATAAGTTTACTTGATGAGGAGATTGATATATTTTTTGTGCAAATATAGTAACTGATTTTGTATTTTCTTATTCCAAAAATACCTTTTTTTCTCCAATTTTTTAAATACAAAATACCAAAAAATAAGTCAATAATTGTTTTTTTGTGTATAACTTTTATTTTATTTTAATTGTATAAAATATGAGTTTTTATTTAATTGCCTTTGAAATCTAAATATAGTTCTTTTCTAAACGATTCCAAATTTGTTTCAGTAGGATTCAAGTCTTTTTATACAGTTATATAAATAGTAAGTAGTAACCAGTTCTACACATTGTATGCACTGAATCCAAAGTCTTAGCTAATAATATTCACTCTCAATTCAATAAAAAGGATAACTGTATTACTCCTCAAGGGACTCGTAACTTTTACTGTATTAAAAAAATGTATACTTGTTTCATTTTTTGAAAACAAAAATATTGAGATTATTATTAAGGGTAGTAAAAAGACGTCCATTATTAGTGCAATAGTGGTAAAAAAGAAACCGAAAATCAACATGGTAACTCTCCAGACCATTTGAATAATGTTTTGAAGTAGAGCAGCTTAGCTGTAATGACGCATCATTAGATCAGCTGTGAAGCTGGGACAGTTGTAAATACTATACCTATTTTCCTAAGTCATATTTCGGATCCCTGGAGATGGTTTATGTTCCGCACGAGTTAGAGCAGCAATCTTGATTATTTTGTCTCATTGTGAGGCAATTTTTCGATTGATTGTTGTGGAATGAATACAATGTTGATCGAGAACATTTTTTTAACTGACGCAAAACATTTCTGGCTAGCGCCGAGGCAACAAACAGTGTCCTACTTATACATGTGGAGCTGTTGCATTTCCTCAAAGTTCATTATTAAACAACTGCTTATTTTACATGGTTTTATTACACAGTCAAACGACATCTGAAACCAAAATAACAATTTTTTTTCTATCCCATGTCTTAGGTGTTAAAATATGAGAGCAACAGCAACAAAATAAAACAAACATGTGTGAAATCGTATCAGTGCTGAAAAGGCTGCAACCATCAATGACATATCCGACCGGACCACCTACATCAAGAAGTCTAATACAGCTCCATACAACCAAGAAACCCCTAAGCTTCTGCTTCAATAATATAGCTGACTTCTGGCCAACCTCCATGTGGCCCTTCTCCAACCCTCGATTTGGAAAGTGGGCATTACTTTTATTATTGTGATCGGAGTAAACTAGATGGTGTTAGAAAGATAGGATTTCGTACTAAAAAAACTACTTACGAAGTTTTGTCATTGTTTGATTCAGGTTTCTTTGAGTATGCGTCAAAAATGGACAGTAGCAAGAGAAAAAATGCAATATTTTACCATTTTTCTTTAAACAAAGAGGAGAGTCTATCCAGGTGGCTATAAATGGTAATATTATTTATGGTCTTGATACTTTAATAGCCAATCCCGAGACATTTTGGATTTTGTCGATTCCATTCCAGCAATCGGAGTCGGACCGTCAAGTAAGTAGTGTTGCGTCCTGTTTTGGTTAGTCTCGGACCGGTCAGGTTCAGTCATACAAAACTTTCCTACAACTTATAAATTTTGGTAATTGATCACGTAAATCAACTTTATTTCTACTTTTTTATCAGTTCTAGTATTGTCTGAAGGACGGACTGTCTTAAGGACCAGTCCAAACAGCTAATATGATCAACCCCCAAGACTGGACTGGACTGGGCCGCAAGAATAAACACTGACACAACACTACTTGTAAGCACTGTTTTGATTGCCAATGAGATAAATATTAATGGAAAAAGAAAAGAAACCCATTAAAAATAATGGTTTTTTTAATACTCTAATTATAATGCTGTTCTTTAGAGTTTGTATATAACTATATATACATTTTTTTTTCGCAATGGATAAATCCTACAATGAACATTGAATTAGGCACTAATCAAGCAATATAAAAAAATCTTTGAATCATTTTAATTCTTGCCTAGTTTCATTTTTTCTTCGTGTTTTACAATGTCTAGACGTTTTTGTTCTCAACTTTTGAACTGTTCAGCTTTTTTTAACCCCTGATTCAAGTTTGTATGCCATTATTCAGTTTATATGTTATAATTATCTACACACTACATTGCTCTACAACATTTTTTACTTTTCTAAATGAAACATTCCTATTTATACAACTTTTTATGAAAATCCTACTTAAAGTCTAAATAATTTGTCTTCAACTTTTAGGCCATTAAATAAAATTATGGGTCAGTTTATTCATCGATTCATAAAAGTATTTAATTAGGACTAATTGATTTTGAAATCAAACCAAAAACATTTTTGATAAAAAGATTTCATTTTTTGTTCAAGAAAAAAAAATGACCAAAATCTTAGGTAAAAATCAAATGATGCAATGAAAAAAAAATTGTTCATTGGATAATTTGTTACTATGCCTAATTTTTTTAAAGAACAGGAAAGAGTAATTGGATTGAAATCGTAATTAGAAAATCATAAATGTGATTGCAGCTTTTTTTAAACCAGAGCACGAAAATAATCTTTCAAGAGTCACAAAGCACTTATTTATTCTGTCCATGCGTGACCCGAATTAAATAATACTTGATTAAGGTGACTCAAGCTGTTTTTGAATCACTAATACAAAATGATCATAATTCTCTTTACTGCAGTCTCCCCACGTGATCAATTTTTGTCCAAATTTAGTTACTACGAAAAAATATTCGTTCATTGCGTAAAGCCTAAGATTAAGTCATTTATATTGCTCCTTGTGACGTAAGACATTTTTCTTTCCTTCGCAGTTTTTAAACTTTTTTTGTAATTCTTTAATTTGTTAGAAGGAGTTTGAATAAAGTAATTATAAGTCAACATAAAAGTATTACAGTTACTACATTTGACCTAGGAATTGTCTTTCAATTTCATATATAAAAAATTCAAGAGTGTTCCACTGAGCTACATTGCACAATTTAACCTTTTGAGTTTATTGAGGTTGTGTGGTTATTTACGGAGTAGATCGTGATACTCTTGGCTCTCTCGAAAGTATAAAAAAGATTTGTCGTAGCCAGCTTAGTTTAGGCAAAATTGGTTGCATAGAGGTCGTTTCGCCAATTGAATTAAGCCTTGGTCCAGAGGTAAAAAATATTAATGCATAAAAATAAGAATAAAGAAATGAAAGTTAAGTTTAACGCCGTGCAAGGATTATTTCCCTTGAGAGACTCTTCTGCTAAAAATGAACTGGACACATGAATGGTGTTTATTTTTCTTCCTATTTTTGAAGCTTGGATATATATAGCAATCTTTTTCAATGCAATATCTTCAATGATATTAATTCAGGGAATAAATAAAAAAAGTTGATCAAACAAAAGACTATGCTCTGGGTATGAGTCGGAGAGGGAAATTCATATACAGAGTGTGTAAGCTATCAATACCTTCACTTGGTGCACTTTCTTAGGCAAACACGGGTACTTGAGCAGCTGATATGTATATAAAGATAGCTTGTTCATAGTTACACAAGTCGGACAAAGTGGAATCAATTGACGAATTCGTTGTCTACAATATTTGGTAAAGGCATGGAGCCTCCTTGGAATTCACACTAGAAGTGATAACATAACAGTTGTTTGAACTCTAAGAATCAATAAGACGTTCTTTCGTATAGTTAGGAGGAAATTTGTGGCCTTTTAAGGACTCGGCTCCCTGCCACACCTCCAAAAAAGTATCAAATAACTCCAAGACAATTTTGACAAGTTCATCTCGCCTGACTTTTGGCCTCCAAACTCGCCGTATCTGAATCTTATTTTTTTTTTTTTGTAGGTCGCGATTGTATAACAAACCAACCGAACCTCTGAAATACATAAGAGGGGCCTATCAATCGGATCAAGAAGGAATTCCAGGATTTGCCAAAGTACCAAGACGAAGGCATGATCGCGATTTCGGTCTCGTATGGAGATTTTAATTGAAGCTGGAGGTGATTTTATTTAACAAAATAAATTAGAATCCCTCAGGCTTTCAGACTATGGTTTTATTTTTTTCATCTCATAACTAGTTGGAGAGAAAATTGGTGTTGAAAAAAAATCTTAGTTTTAGATAGTTTGTGCACCCTGTAGAAATGTTATACAATAGTCACAAGAAACCAGAAAACAGTGTTTAATATTCCATGTGTAACCTTCGGCTAGCCTTAAAAAATATTTCATAACTTTATTGTTGTTAATTACGGCGTTCAGCATTATTAACAACGCCATTTTGTTTCTTTTAACCCAAGAAAAAAAAAATTGAAAATTCAAGTCCACATGTTATGTAAGCTCTACATCTAATTCTCCTGATAATTACGTAGATAAATAAATGAACGTTCCTGAACCCTTCAGGATAATATTCATATTCATATCTTCATGCAAAAAAAAGAAAAGAACAAGTCGTTGTGCCCATAAAATTGCAATCAAAAATAATAGCGATAATAACTATAGCTCCCTTCTCTTTATTGCATTATATGTTAGGTAACAATTCAATGCCCTTTATAGGGATCGGAAATTTGAATGTATTTTCCATTTTTAAGCTTTGGTACTATGATAGTTATTTATTTTCAATTTGTTAAATTAGAGTCAGTTGATAGATTATATGAATATATATTATGTCCTTTATGCCATTTTGTTTCTGTTATATTCTAACTGTTGTTCCCCCGACTTCCCAATCCCTTTTTTCAAATAAATAATTAAAGGACTCAACTAACTGGTTTGTCCTTTAGCAACAAATGCTGCTATTAATCCTTCTTATATATTCGAGATAGAAGTAGTTTTTAGTTACACATGTATCTATGTATATATAGGCAAATAGCAGAGTACATAAATATAATATATAAACATGTTTAAAACGCCTTTGTTCGTGATTTGTTTTTAAGCAAAAATACCTATTATAAAGGATTTTGACTTAATAGATTACTTTTTTTTGTACCCTTTTTTTTATCAGCAATTTCAATCTCTTTCAGGTCCTACATATTAATTTATTATATTATTTTTAGAATATGTTTTTTTATTTGAATTTGTATTAATACTTATTTATATCATTCCAGTTGCTAGTCTTTGTACTAAAATCATGGCCAAGACCCCTCGCAGCTGGTACACACGACGTCTTCAGGCTGTTATTTGGGATTCTTTGCTGAGCCATGGAACTATAGATATCTGAAATAAAGACAGCATTTTTCATTTTTCTATATGAGTCAATTTGTTTTTTTAATGTTTATAATCTATATTCATAAATCAGAATGTATGTATGCATATATCAAAACAGCTCAACTAGTGCACTCCATATATTGCTCCATGATGTATATCATAGACAAATGTTGATTTCAGAAATAACCTTGTAGTCATTTTAATTGAATATTGCAAGAGTGTGCATATAACATTGAACGTGCATTCATGGGGCACTTTTTTTAGTGATCCCTGATGTAAATCATTTAAATATTTTTGATAAAAGAAAAAATAATGTAGGTGTATTATTGAAATATTGCAGGCGAGTGGATGTAACATATAACAAGAGTATTGTTTCTGTTGGTTCTTTTAATTGGTCCCTTATGAATATCATAATTCAGATGCATTTGCAATTTATATAACGATTTGAATTAAATATAAACACTGGTATGTTGAAGTAAATTGTATGGGTTTCTGTCTATGAGCGCTCTAAAGATTAAAATACTCTTTCAGTCACCCAAACATATTTTTTTTCAAACACTTATTATTATTCTTTCATTCTGGAGGACAGAACATATATGAATCGATATAAGTATTGATTAGTTACATGTGAGTTTGCTCATGAAAAACGGAGAATACCTACGTTAATTTCTTAAGGAGCTATATTCTATAATAAATAATAGTAAATTAAGTGCTGAATATATTGTTTATAACATTTTTAGAATGTCGATACTTAAATTTCAGCAAAGATTGGTCTCGTCAAATTGTTTTATTGCATAATTTTATTCTAAACAATTACTTTTGAGCAAAATTTTAAACAAAAAATCGATTATTTAGTACTGATACCATTGAATTAATAACGAAAAAGTATCAAAGTACAAATAATACATTAACAACAGAATGTGTATAAGAATACATAAGTCGAAGGAATTATGATTCAAGTGAGGAAAAAAGGAATACAAAATGATGTCGATGGAACCATGTACCTAAAAATGCCATGGCTGAGCTTTGAAACTGCATCAGCCTTCCTTCGACCGTACATTGCATTGTAAATTCCTGGAGGTTAAGATCCAGCCAAAAGTCCCCAAATTATCTCTGCACTATGTTTAAACTCTCATACTTTCATAATATTTCTCACTTCATAATGAAATATCTATGCTCCATACTAATGGGATTCTAATTAAGAAACCCCCAGTACATATGCAATCAAAGTTTCATTTAAGATACAAATTTAGACGTGTTCGAAGTATTATAATAGTGCATTGGTTGAGTAGACAACAAAGGTTAGTATAAATAAAGGATCATTTTCTTTTCTAAATCCATTGTTTAAAGGTGATATTTATTTGTAAATTTAAAAAAAATCATATTAAAATTCTATGCAATTTGAAATATTTCTCCACAATTATTTTTTTGAAGGAAGATATGTTTGTAAAAAATATATTGATGGTTAAATCACCATCTCAAAAATCAAGAAATTACCTATAAGGGATCATATTTTTATTTTTTTTCCATTGAGTGGATATCGTTCAAGCAACGGGTGGATGAATTAGGTGCACAAAAGTATGGCCTCATATAGAAACAGATATGAGCTAACCAAAAATTATAAAATAATCTTTGAAATCCATGAATATTTTGAAAAAGTCATTTATGGCAAAAATTATTTTTAGCTACATAAATGCCGGTTTGACTAGATTTTTAAGAATACTTTGATTCAAGCTTCCTGTTAGATACGTCTATATGATATAGTTCAAGACTTATTTTTGGTTGTTGCCTTACATCCTACAATCTTTTGCATTTACATTTAGGGCTCTATAGTGAAGTCAATCAAACAAACAAACCATCTCCAGCTTCAACCACAGCCTCCAACCAGGACCTAAACCGGATAAAGGCATTTATGAGAAACTTCTCGTCCATAGTAGAGCTTTAGACCATATAATTATCATAGTAGAATATTAATGTTATTAACTATTTATTAAATGTATTATCATAGCCATGATGAAGCTGGGATAACTTTGTTTCCGGACGTACAGAAAAGAATTTGCAAGAATAGGTTTTTTGATAGTGGGAGAGGAGTAAAAAAATATGTTTAGAAAACTCGATAATTAATTCCAAAATCTGTAATAGCTTAGAAGTTTATTGAAGTAAGATCCTAAAGAATGAAATATAATAAGAATGTGATAAATTAAAAGTTGACGTAGAAGATGGAGGAAAATATGATACAATAAAAACCTTTGGATTGGATGACGTAACCTGATTTAATCTACATATGGGGAATATGGACATATATACTATATATCGGTAGCAATACTTGGAATAATATTCAAGTACAAATGCAAAAATTCACTACATTTCCGCAAACAGTACTTGAAGGATCAATGACCTGGCTCAATATACAATAAATAGTACATATGCATTCTTAAAGAAGTATACGTACAATAATTCATTTCACTACTCCAAGCACTAAGACACTTTTTGGTTTTTTTGTTGTTTAAATGCATTTCTCAAATGAAAAAAAAATTTAAATGAAGTTAAATGCCATTGTTGTTTTTGATTTCCTTCCCGAGGCGCAATCCCCAAACCCCTGTAGAACTACAACATTCAGTCTCAACAAAAGTTACTTAGACCGATATGTGCAGAAATATTTTTAAGTTATTACTTAAATAATTCATTGCAACACAGGGAATTTAAAGTAATTTAGATAGAAAATAAATGAATTGTAACAATTTACTGTAGAAATGTATTCATTTACCTACAACTTCCGTGAATAATTTTTGGGCGCCTGATCGTCTACATACACATTATTAAAGAATGGAAGGAGGGGGGAGTAAGCTGAACATGATATTGATATGTGTAGTAAATAGTGATGGGAAGATTAATCGGACGCGAGAATCGGGTGTTATTCTGGAATCGACATCGGAAAAGTAATTTTTAATTTGCGATACAAATTTTATTTATTACTAAAAATTTAACTATTTAATACTTTTCTTAGTTACAACAAAAAAAAAATATACCCAATTCCCAAATAAAGAAAATTTTGCTTTTTACTAGACAATTTGATATTTAATTCATTTATTAATTTAAAAAAAAAAAAAAAAAAAAAATTTATATCCGAAAAATGTAATGTTTAATTTATTGAAACAGCTGTGAAATTTTGAAATTGTTTTCTAAAAAATTTAATTTTTTGAGAATAACTGGATTTTTTGAGTTTTTTATCCTCTTCTATTTCTATCCTTATTTTTTTGTGAATAGTTGTGTATTTTTATAATTATTTATATATCGAATTGTGTATTTGAAATTCAATTTTTGAAAAAATACTGGATTTTTTCCAAAAAAATCAAAAAACCAAGCACCCTCTAAAATATAATCCTGTGGACGGACCTGATAGCAAAATTGTATTTTGTTACTCTTATTTAAAATATCAAATAACCGAAATTTGTAATTTTTAGTAGAATTGCATTGGCATCAGAATTCTTTTGGAATCTTCCCATCACAAGTAGTTAGCATCAATTTTAAAATATTAATAATTAAAGCTATAAAATAAACGTGTAGGAAGCTACAAAAAAGGAACTTCCAAATGGAATAAGGGAAACAACATTGGGCACCTATAAAAGGATTATCCTTTAAAAAACCATTAGTGGGACGCACTTAAAATTAACTTGATGTAGGGGATGAGAGAAATATAAATACTTATATACCACATTAGGGTGAGGCTCATACACCAACTTGGTTCAAAAAGCCTCGCCTTTTATTATGTATGAACCTATATACATATTAATACTTACTTTATTTTTATAGAACGCATTTTTTTTTCATTGAGGAAATAGTCGATGAATTGTTTTTTTTTTCTTTAACTGTATTATAATTTTTTGAACAGCATATAAACTGCTTTGATTGACACAAATTCAAAATCCAACTCTAAAATTGTAAATATAAAAAAGGGAAAAAATAATTCAATATTTACTAAATTGGCACTCACATTTTTTGGAACTTTCATCTAATTCTTGTAATAATAATATTTCAGGTAAAATTTAATTTTTTCAAATTTTGTTCCAAAAAATTTTATTTTTTTGTAAACTGTTGTGGGGTTTACAAATTTTTTTCCAAAAAATTTAATATATTTGAAGTTTATTTAAGGAAAAATTTAATTTTCTGTCGATCACTATAGGTTTTTGAAATTTTTCTCCAAAAATTCAATATTTGAAAATTAAGAAAATAAATTACATTTGAAATTTTTTTGTGAACAGCTGCAGATTTGCAAGATTTTGTTTCTAACAATTTAATATTTTAATTTCTCAAAATTTCTTCACGGAAAATTTTAATTTATTGATTTTTTTTCAATAAAATTCCAAAAAACCAAGCGCCTCTCCACCTCCAAAAAAATATATAAGTAAGTATATGTAATACGTAAGTGATTTTTTTTAAACATGGTATTAATATTGCTTAAATAATGTGATCTTTATGGTTTTGTAACTTTTTTCAAAAATTTAAAGTGTCTTATGCTAAAGTAAATATGTAAATTTACAATGCTTTAGAATTGAATTGTTTAATGGTGTCATATCAAAATATTTCAAGTGAGGTAAATTGATATGTTTTCCTTCTCTAATAATTGTTAGAACTAATAAATATAGGGCTTGCATTATTAACATTGATAAAAGACATTTAAGAGAAACGAAAAATTACTTTTTACATACATGAAAACGACCAATGTTGTACTCACAGTTATGTTATTGGTTAAAGCAACTAAGAAACACTCAGTATTAATTGAGCGATAAACACTAAATTATTTGGAGCCCAGACTCCCTAGCTCCGGTGATTACGGCCCTTTGAATATTATCGTCATGACTCATTTTTTTAAAATTTGGCTGGATTGAACATTTTTGTCATAAAGTTTTAATAATATTTTAGATTTATATATTAATTAAGACCATATACACACTACCAAAGAATAGCTGAAGCTTTATCCTTCTAAATATAAAAATGGGGTATCATCACATCTATCATTCGTCTACACTGTAATGTATTTTTAACGTTTTGTGCTACCATGACCTTTGACCTCTCAAAATGAAATGGCCTCTAACTGTGGGCATATATAATCTATATTACTATGTTATATCAAATTCGATCAGTAACTTTTGCTGTAATCCTTTTGACAAACAAACAAGCAGAGGTAAAAAGATAACCTAACAAAACCTCTTATTTTAATAATTGTTCAGGTTTGAAGATTATAATAGGAAAAGTTTTTATAAATAAATTGCATATACAGTACGTATGATAGATGTATTCACTGTCTCTATGTATTGAGTATGGAGACAGGTCAGCTTCACCCTAATATATCTACAAGTTGACCAAAGGATATATGATAAAATAAACATGTTTTCTGCACTTGGAACAATAATGTACATACTTACCTATGTACTTTCATGCCATCATTTCCGTATGGCAAGTTTTGTTATCCTTGTCGTCATGTGTACTTATGTATGTAAGTAAGTATCGTTGTTTTGTCTGGTTGTTTGTTTATTTGTTTGTTAGTTACTAATAGGCCAAGAGGATGTTGTTTGGATTCTTAACTAAAAATATTAGTAATCTATTTATTTATGTGTTTTTTTTTTCATATCCAATAAATACGTAATCAACAATTAACTACGTAACTGTACTTAGATTTTTTTTTTCTCACAAAATTTGTAATGTAAAATTTCACCAAACAGTTAGTAAATACAAACAAATTGTTTGTTTATTAACAACAACAACAAACCCACAACAGCAAAGAACCAACGTTTTTGACCTATAGGTACATACATACATGCACATATGATAAGATAAGAACAAAAATACTAACTGTAACATGCCTTTCGGATATTTATCTTTCTATTTACTTGCTTTGATTTATTCTTTGAACAACATTTATTAGTATTTTTACACCAATTATATGACCTATATAATATGTAAAATTTGTTTTAATGATTTGTGTACCTATGTAAGTAAATTAGATTGTACTGTTTCCTGGCTACTATTGCCCTCCCCTCCACAAATACATCAAATAAATCAAAAGGCTAGTAGTTCCAAAATTTGAGGCTTCTCAGGCCATTTTAAAATGGTATTTTTGGGTCAAAATAGGTAATTACAAATACTGTTTGTTTTCGGGCCAAATGGGACATTTAAAGACTTTTTGTATCTTTTCTAATACCAAGAGTATTCGGTTTATCAGACAAAAATATTATGCCACTTGTTTTTTATCGTTTAAGGCGGTCCAGATCTGCTCAGTGATTTAGGGTTTTCTATTTTATCAAATATAACACAAAATAATATTCATCCTTTTTTTTTTAATGTATCTCATACAAACAGCCAATTTTGATCCTAAAGTGCATTTTTTCAAACTAAAATGGCATGTAAAACGACAAAACCGGGCAAAGTTTCAATGCTAGTCTTTTGAATGTCTTCTAGAGAAAAGGTCTTTGTTATAGAGAGTAAAAATATTAACCTGAATTATTAATGAGATCTAAGATGTGCTCAATGATTTCTGGTTTTACTAATTGATCAAATATAACGCAAGGTAATGTTACTTCTTTACTTTTTTAAATATCTGATTTTTTTATTTCAATATTAACTATAGACTTAATCTGCCTGGCCAAACACTAACCTATTTTGTATAATTTTAATAACATTCTTGCATAAATTTCCACTCAAAACTGAACTTTTTATCCTTTATCAAATTATTGTATCATATTTATAATATGTCTTATCACCAACATGCAAAGATAAAAAATCAATACCTACTCTTGTTTCGGAAAAGAGAGGAACACAAATCTGGCTGTCATTGCACGGTCCTGAATCGTTTAAAAATGAAAACTAACGCTGAAGAAGCCCAACCCGCTGGCTATCTCAGAAAAAGATTCGTCCAATTGAGCATAAATGTTCAAATGTTGTTTTATTATTCCATCTTTTACTGTAGACTCTAGGCCAACCGATTTGGGTTTTTTTTGTTTTTTTTTCTTAACTCCTAATTTTAAGGATATTTTTTCACTATTCTATAGTGATTTTCTTGAATGTTATTATCATTCCTTATACTGCATGGACGACGGATCCAAATGTAAAGAATTAAGAATAACAATATCGATACTTCTACGCAAATCGTGGTCCGAAATTCCACTAATCCAAGAACAATTGTAAACTCTAATACATCAACTAACTCCCAAATTTCCACTCTTTGGCCATCTTGATTTGCTGCTTCTCTTTTTGTATATATTTTCATTTCCATCTAAGGAGCAAGCATTTTAAAATCTGTCTCTTGTTCTTGATATGGTAATAGGAAGAAGTTTCATGTTCCTTCTTTTTAAAATATCCAACTTTTATTTTAAAATGTTTTTTTTAAATTAAAATTGCTTCTACCACAACCAGACTAACCAAAATTTGCTCTCGTCAGTGTTTTGATTATCTTCAAGAGAAAATGTATTTGTTCAAGAGGAGGAAAAACATTACCCCCAACAACGGGACAGTCTAATCTAAATGCATAATATTTGAAACCACAAATTATGGCACGACCTACATAGGAATCTTACTGTTATATTTTAACCTCCCAAAAACCATTCCTTTCAACATCCTTAAGAAAAAAAACAAATTAAAACTTAATAAGTGGTAATTTGTTCCCTCTCATTTTACAACCCTTTTTTTGTAAATGTTTTTTTAGGATAATAACAATTGTTATTTAGTTTTCTGCGTATGCAAGAATTTTTATTTTTGTGTATTTTTAGTCCTAACTGTTTTTCCAGGACAGACCTCCATATATATATATAAATTTTGGAGTTGAATAAACTTAAAAATAACAATAACTATTTTGGGTGTATTCATTTTTTTTTTTTAAGTTTTTTAATATAACTAAAAATATTTATGTGTTGTTTTTTACGACCTTTGCAATAGTTCAATAATAATAATAATATAACATCTATTAAATACATCTAAAAATAAATTCACTGATGTTGTAAGAAGGATATTAACGGTGAATTGGAAAATGTGTATTTGGATTTTTAGTAATTTTTTTTTTTTTCATTATATGGTGAGGAAAGAATGAAAAAACAGTTACTGGAAAATTCATATATTTTTGTTTATTTTAGAAATTCATTGTCAAGGTCATAGACATATAGAAATAAGTACATAAAAAAAACTTTTATATAAATACCAAGTGATCCATTGAAATCTGAACAATACTAGTTTAATAATTAATTAAAATTGAGTAATTGACATTAAATTATATTTTTTTATATAGTAAAACATAAACAATTGATTACAAAATAAAAGAAACCTGAGCTCTAGCTTACGTACAAGTCGAGAAAATGTCATGAATACCCATGCAAGTGATCTGGGGTTTCACATCAGATTGTCCAGTGGGCGGCGGAAAGAGCCTTGTGAGTGTGGAGAGGCCATTTTTGACACCAGTAATGAAGTAAATGCATTTTTTTAGTTGTCATACTCTGAGTATTTTGAGTTCTATTGGCCCCCTAAAGCCCTGACACCAACTCCTTTAATTACACCTATTGGGGTCATTTCGAGGGGAAGGCCATCATCCAAAAACCAAAGTCCTCAAAGCCATTGTCAGCCAGCACTAAGTCTCCTTGACAGAAGGTGTCAGGCTTTCCTCCGCCGCCTGGAGGCCACTAACGGCGGATACATTACTCATTAGGAGAGTTCAGACATACATCCATTCATACTACTATTATTTTCTTTAAATTCTCTTATTAATGAACAAATTATATTTAGTTGAAGTTTAAAATTCAAGGTGTTCCGATTTTAATGGACCACTCGATAATACAAGTGACTTTTTTTTAGATACCGTAAGACCGAAGTAACCTTCTTTTTTTCTTTCTTTTTTTTGCCAATAAGATACCTTTTAGCCTTTATTATGTACAAGTTGTAACTTTTATAATACGATTGTACAAGTTACAAATTTTACATCTTGTCACGCATTTTTTAATTATGACACAAGTAAGGACATTAAATCATCCTTTCGTTTGTTTTTTCAATGTGGCAGTGTTGACTTCTATGTTCCAACTAAAAATAGTGAGAGGGGGTTGGGAGAGGGAGGGGGTTCAAATCAAATTCAATTACAGACCTTTTTTTTAGATGCATGACCATATCCCAAGAACTTTAGAAAAAATTATTCTTAGTTTCCAGTGAAACTTACTTTTTCTTACGGACTCATTTAATGTAATTCCAGTTTCATTTCTATTTGTTTTTGTTTTTTTCGATATATTTACATAACACGACATAAATAACTTCGACGATAAATTATATATAATCAAAAAGTAATTTGTACAACAGGGTATGCAATCCCCATGGAGCCGGGGGTATGAGCTTGTGCTGTTTCTATGAAATACTGAAATATCTGTCATTTCATAAATAATTATTCAATTTTTTTCTCTTTTTCTTCGAGAAACGTCAATTTTAAATTTTTAGGCCGAAATGTCTCTAACCGATGCATTTTTGTATATAAAATTTTAGTCTCTCGCAATGAATTATAGTATTTTTCATTTCCATCACATTTTCTAAAATAATTTGTGTAATATTTACAAAAATGAACCAGTTATCGACTGTTTATTTTTATTTTTTTGGACAACATTATTCTACATAACATTTTTGTTTTTGCGAGTAGGATAAACAAACTTTGGTAGTTTTGTACTCCTTTTTACAATTCCAATAAATGCTACATACTACTCTTTCGCAATTTTTTTTGTAAAAAAGTGTTTTGCAATTTTCTCTGCTAATTTCGATTTGGCAATTTTTTGACAAAAATAAAAAGTGGACTGCTTATGTACTGAAATTTTGTCATGTATTTGAAGTTTATTAGACAATTTTTTTTAATATTCATATTAATACATATATTATAATGTTCACCTGCAGGGAAGGGGTCTAACTATTAAAAATAAATCATAAATTCAGCACTTTTAACGTGATTTACCGCTCTCTCCATGGCCTGAGCAATGCCGGGTAAATTATAGAACTAAGTAAAAATATAATATGATTGTATTATATTGTATAATAATGAAAATAGGATATCTTTTTTGCAAGATATTTGTATATCTTTAATACATACCTCATATTTGGCCTAATAAACATTTGATATTTTTATGAAAAATTCTAAAGGCCACAGTTAAGCAACAGTCCCAGTGATTGACGTTGCTAAGCACTGATAGGCCCCATTCTAAGACTGAACTGAATAATAAGGACCACCACAACTCTAGTATGAGCCATCACTTCTGTTTTAGTTTAGATATGTGAAGGGGAAAAAATTGCGTTCCTGATGACATCCCCAGGCTAACGCTATAGCATTAAAAAACAGTTTATCTACTATATATCACCAATATTTTAGTCCTCATTTGAACTATAAATCATAGAATCAATTTATATAAAATTGAAGAGAATTTAGATAGTGAGTTGTATGTTGTGTTGTCATTATCTATCTTAACTTAATATCTGAACAGTTTACTCAAAATATAGGAGTGGCAGAAAAAGTATTGCAGATTCTGTGATAACAACAATTTTGTACAAAATATGTTTCAACCGAAAAGCAGTATCTATCATAATAACGTCTGGGTTTGATTACTTTATGAATAGAGTTTTTACCTCTGTTTGTTTGTCTGTTGGTCCCCTGGATTACGACATAAGTTATAAATTGATTTTGATCCAACTTGGCACAAGATATGTCTTTATGTTAAGAGGTCATTTAATTCTTAGAGGACAATGTAAAATAAAAAGTTGAAAAAACATAATCGATCACGACTTTTTAACATATGGAGGTAGTGAGCTAAAATTGATGTCGTAATGTAGGTTTAATAAAGATGTTTGATCTAGTAAAATATCCAATTAAGGATAAAAGAACCTTGTTTATTACACGGAGGATTAAGAAATCAGAATATATACAATTTGACCTTCAACTCATCCAAAATTAAGGATATATTCTAATTTAATTCCTTACTTTTTGGCTCTCCTGTAAAAAATGGATTAGTTTCAGATAGGTATAATTAATACCAGAAAAGGGAAGTATGTTATTACAAGTCACTCATTGATCATAATTAATAAAAAATAACTCATTCTATTAAATTATATTTAAAAGTTTATGTCCACCTAAAAAAATGTTTACCTATGTTGGTTTATGTATGCACAGGGTGGTGAACCAAAACTTGCATTAGCATAACTAAATTACAAAAAGTGTATTTTCTATAGAATCCAGAAAATATCACTAAAAACCAATTTCTAACAAGTTTAGAAAATATATTTAGCTATACTTTCTATACAATATATCCCCCTTCACATTCAATAACAGCCTCGACATGCCTAGGAACAGATTGGCAGCTCTTGGCTATTTTTCCACTGCGTACCACACTGTCATGACGGCGGCTTGGTGCAAATCCATTCTTCTCCAAGACGCCTCAGACTTCAAATTCCACAGAGTTGAGTTAAGAGCTTGAGAAGGGCAAAACGGAGGCAGGCAAGAATTTTCTTATAGTGTTACTGCAAAAGCTTTGGTTCTTCTTGGCAGTATAGGCTTGTAATGGACTTCCTAATATTGTAGACATTCTAAATGGAGATGAGATGCCAATGGTCTCTACATCTTTCTTGGTACTGACACCAGTGTAGAGGAGTAAGCAGACGTGTTGTTTTTTTTGCTGTTGCTCCGACATTTTTAAACTTAGAGGCATGGGATAAAAAAAACTTCTGTGTTTCTGTTTTAACAGTCGTTTGATTGCGTATTGAAACCTCATAATTAAAAATAGTGGATATTCAATCTAAAAAAAAAATGTTTATGCAACTTTTAGGTCCCACTCTGTGCAATTTTATATTAGTTTATTTTTAGAATGATTCGTTCAAGTATAGAATTATATATATGGGCAAAATTATGTAAACATATACATTTATTTATTTTTTTCAATTACAAATTGTATTACGAAATCAATATTTCCGTACATGCTCATCTACAAAAATTGTTTTTTATATTTTTTCAACTAAAAATATAATAAAAATGTTGTTAAGAGTAATTAACATGCACTTATAGATATATTTTTGTAAAGGAGACTAGTTTAGAAGTTTGGAGGTTACGTAAGCCATTGAACCGTTTTGTATGGCATAAAATCGCTTAATACTAATTTTGTATAATACCATTTTAAGGGAGTGTTATCCCAGTAACATTATAATATCGGTATATTGAACGGCCCCAACAGCTACTAATTGATGCAATCATTTCATTATTACTATAAAAATTCTTTGGTTATTCAGTATTTACAAATAATTGAATTGTGGGTATTGAGACCTTATGATATGCCAAAGAATACTCTTAAAACAGTCATATTAATTAAAAAGGTTTCAGAATTACATCATTAATTCTTAATGTTTTAATAATGATTCTTAATTATGATATCTATACCCTAGATTTTACATTTTTTAATCTGAAAAAAAATATATACTATATAATTTTTGAAACAGTATTGGAAATATATGTAGACGGGCAGGATTTCTGTTTACTTGACAATTAAATTGTGCTTGTACATTAATTATCAAGCCTCATTTATAAGAATATTTCTAGTTAACTACAACACAATATGACTAATTAAGATAAATTAAATTTTTTTCACCAAAAATATATAAAACAACGTTCATAAGCTATGTACAGTTTTGATTTAGAGGTATTTGTCTTCGTGTCTTCCTTACAACAAAGCATACCTTGGAGAGTATATAAAGTATTACACGATTATATAAATTGGTATAAACCCTTAAAAAGTATACTTATGAACTTGCAAAAACATTACTTCGCCGATATACATATTATTCATTATAATAACAAAAAAGTAGTTCTAATGTGTAACAAGGTATCTTATTAATTGGTAAATGAAAGAAGGTTATCGATGCACGGAATTGCCCACAATTTTCATTTTTTACAGTGTCAGAATAGACTTAATACTGCCAATTCCATTGATACATATGCATATTCATTTAAATATAATATTAGGCACAATAATTCTAATTTCTTAAACTTCAATATTTTATATATAGTCAATCGATAAAGGGAGGTGAAGATCATAAATGAACTAATCTAGATTCAAGCCAAGGGATTCCTACATTTAGGTGCCCCGAATAAGTTTTTACCAACTTTTATTTTTACATTAACAATAGACTTGTACAAACAAAAAATTACCATGATATGCCCTTGGTCTGAAATGACATTTATTGTTGTTATTGTGAGTCGTAAAATACATAAAATGACATACAAAACCTTTAACAGCTCTAGATTTGGCCTTAAATTATTTTAAAAAAATCACGTTTATAGGATATTTCTACAATTCAGAGCCATAATCTTACGTGAAAGAAACATATAGACAGAAATTAAAATGAGTAGCGATTGATCAATAACATTACAGCATTTTAAAGATGTGTAATAATGATAAAATTACCATAAGGAAGATATAAATTTATTACTAACGAGAAAAAAAAATATTCTCTAATATTTTTAGAAGAGCAGTTCGTATTTAAAATAACAACCTATTGTTTTAAATAATTCAATTTCATTTAAACTGATACAAATTAGTATTCATTACACCTTGAGTTGATAATTTTGACTTATTTAACATATATTTAACAAAAACAAAGAGTTTCTAAAAATCGCTTATAAATACTTATCATATCCACTTTCATCCATTAAAAGTTAAAGACTTTTCAGGTTTGCAGGTAATATACGTATGGGGACCAAATACAACTAATTATGATTCATGTATTTTCTTGTTTACCCATAATCAATAAAAAGTTAAACATTAAAGAAAGTAAATCATTCTGTTTTTTGTTAATATAATTAATTCCTTTACACATAATAAGAAATCGGTATTTGTTATCAGAATTGTCAAAATGAAATTTTGGTATCGGTACATCTCTAGTTATATTATATATTATTTTTTTATGTATATATATTATCATACCTACATTTGTTAATTATTAGAATCCCAGATACATGGTAATAAATTTCAATACTCTCGACAAACATTATAGTTATTGACTTTCTTACTTATGGATTTTTTTTAAATAAAGTTATTTTCTTATAACTTCCATTACAATATTTAACACAATACATAAAAGGAAAAATTGAGGTCACATGGAATTTTTTTAAATAATGTTGGAAATATATATACACCTATACTTTAATATTGTTTAAATAATGACCTTTGTGAAAAAAAAAATTTCTTTAAAAATATATTTTTAATAAAGACAAAAAAAGGTAATGATGAAAATAATTTTTGAAAATTTATATTTGAAGCAGTTTTTATGCGTTATCTCAATTCCAACCCTATTTTTAATTATGGGTATGGATTGGTGAGTCCATATTCAAGGTATTACTTGTAGCTTTAAGCATTTAAAGAAATGTTATATATATGAAACAAAAGACATAGTCTTTTGATGGCATTGATAAAAAAACGTACTATAGGGTTGTTAAATTATATTAAAATAATGAAATAATAGATATGGACAATAAGTCAGTGTTCCCTATAATTAACATATCCAATATGCAATCAATATCAAATAATTTTTGCTAATTTTTATAAATAGACAACCTTGTTTTTAACTACACGTTAGCAAAAAAAAAATAAAGAAACATCAAAAAAATTTATATTTGTTCTCTTGCCAATTCATTTAATTTTGAAAACAATGTATTGTATATTTTAAGATTTATTATAGGTGTGCATTTTTGCTGAAACGTAATGTGTTTTTTTTACTTTAAGTTGTAAATAATCTAAGACGTCGAGAATCCTATTTTTTTTAAGATGAAAAGTTAGTATAAAACGAAAATATATTAATATACATTTTTACATATATTGTATAAGTAAAAAAACCGTGTATATATGTACTACAGTAAACTGCCATACGAACGAATGAATCTGTTCGAAATTTGTCAAATGAACACTTAACTGCGTCCCTGGTATCCTAAAATATTAATATTTGATTTTTTTTCTTTTTTGCAGAAATACCTTAAAATAGTAATTCTATTTTTTTAAGCTTATAAATGATATTTTTTATAAGATAAAAAATGTAAGAGTAACTAATTTTAAATCTTATGAACCTTCCTTTGTAGATCTTAATAACTTCAGTGAGGCTGTCAGAGGAAAAAATATATCATACTCAAAATTACTTTGAATATGTCAAGCAAATATTTATTTGGAGCATTTTATATCTTCGAAATGAACCATGAAGTTTTATGAATTGATGAAGTATAAGTGTTCCTTACTTGTATTATTTTGTTTACAAAACGATCAAGAGTAGCGACGCTTTGCGGCGAATAATAAAACTATCTGTATGATAATATAATTTGATATTTGAACGTACCCATATTATGTATGGGTAGGAATTATTTTATTAATGCTTTAAATGACTCTATCATTAAGTAAAACTTATCAATAGACAACATAATAATTAGAAATATATCCCTCCTTCAACTATATGGAGATGCAAACTAAGACTAACACGCTAATCCTCTTCATAATTCCCTTTTTTTTAATAATTTATCCCTTTTTCCATTAGAAAATTCATTGGTTTTAGGATTCTTAATTTTTTTTGGTGCATTTTCGAATCGACAACTCATACCTCTAAAAAACTTTGAAACTTTGAATCAATTTTGTTTTATAAAAAAAAAATCAACTTATTAGGGAAAAAACAAGTTGCCTTCCAGAACCCATGGATCTGGTCTGATCGGAATGAAACATGGTCTTAGGTACGTAACACAGAATTCTGAACATCTTTTATATTGTAAGTAAAGTATGTATCTGTCTAAAATAAATACCCTATGTTTTTTATCAATGGACATACAACTTTAAAAAGTATATCATAGTAGATATATTAATAAATTATATTATTTGTAAATTCAAAATTGTATTTGGGACTCAAGAAAAATGTTTTAAAAAGGAATGTTCTTCTTAATATACATATGCTACGCCCCAAAACTGCATAGTGCTACATCACACTGTGAAAAATAGTTGTTTTTTGTTTACTTATTCATTATCATTAAAGCTCAAAAACTCCGAAAAAGTTTGGTACTCACAGTGGGATATATAAATTAAAAACATGTTAAGAAATGGTCATTTCTTATAAAACTTTTCACACTAATTTAACATATTTTGAGAGTATTTTTTTTTTTTTTTTTTTTAAATATGTCATGGATCATCCATCAAAATAAAAACTTACTTCATTCATGAATTGCTACATTTTTTCATGGTTAATTACAAATTAACTCCCACTTGATTTGTATCACAATCCATAAAAGACACAGTGAAAATTATCAAAAGTTTGGCGTATTCTTTGATGTAGTGCGTTGATATCATATATACATGGATACTTAAATTGAACTTATTCATTCTTTCACAAATTGTTGGGGATTATTTATTCAAGACAATTAATCAAAACTCATTTGATTTTTTTCTTCACCATTTGGCCAAATATTATGACTGATTCGATTAATCCGTTGATCAATTACGCAGAAATGTTTCAAGTATTTAACCACATAGTTTATGCAAGGCAATATAGCGACAAAAATATCCGGCAATGTAGAACCATAAATGTACGTTGTTGATCTAAAACCTTTTTTTTGTAATCCACATAAGAGTTTAAATTATTATCATTCTTTAAAATTAGTCATATGTGAATTCAAAAACAAGGAAAGATGACTTGACTCAAAATAAAGTCTGTATTACATTTGTTTTCAACAACAAGTCGTCCTCAATTTTTATGTACGAAAAGTTTTGCTTAATCCATTGGAAACACCACAAATGCCACATATAATTAGAAAAAATATAGCGTTCTTTGTAAAAAATGGAAGTTGATAAATTTAACTTAAATGACCACATCGGAGCCAAATTAAGTATCAGTAATTAAATGAAGTTTTTAAACTATAGTTATAATTCTTGAAATTTGTTAATCATTCCAGAAATTTGAATACAAAGTCTATAACTTACTGAAATATGTGAATAAAATATTGGCCTGTTATGTATGATCTGATGTAAAAGTACAAATTTGGATTTGTTCCTGTCCTTAATTTTTGTTTAAGATTATTTTGTGTTCACTCATCACTTATTTGATGATTGGGCCTTTATAGTTGATGTCACATTTTGTTTGTCTCTCTCAAGAAACTATTTATTGTTGTATTGGGTTAAAGGTGTATTATCTCTCTATGATAATTTCTACGTCTTGAGAACTAAATATAATAATAATAAAGCCACTGAAATTTTTTTTGGTATAAAAATAAAAGTATAAATATATATTTATTTGTATTAAATGGCATGAACACAATTTCTTATTTGTCATACATTATATGAAATACAGAATAATAATTATGGAGTAAACAGACATATACAGAAGATCAAATGAACAGACTCACCAAATCTTGAAGGATTTTTTACTTAAATATATGCAAGTATATAAACATATATATAAATAAGAAAATAATTTAATTGCAAGCCAAAAATTGACTTTTTCTCTTAATTTTTCATATGCATTTTTTTCTCGTTCATACGAAAAAGAGCTATTTCTAATTCAGAGTAACTCATTTTCTCAACATATTTACATGCATAATTTGACTAGACTTATAGAAAAATATTTTTTTAGGCTTTAAAAAAAAAACACAACTCTAAAAATACAAAATGAGGGCCAGAAAAAACTTTTTACCACCCGTAAAATCAGTGGACACAAATATTTTTTGTACTTATGAAAAAATATATATATAACAATAAAAATTTGTTAGAAATTATAAGGGTCTTTTTTTCATTTTGAAGAAGGCTCTTCAAAATAAAAAAAATCATAATTAAATAATAATGAGTGATTATTAGGGAGGGAGGGATGGGGTTCGAGGGATGAAAGAGGAACAGAGGTGTTTGAGTCTAGCCGTATATCCTATCTGATGACAGTTTAGTACAATATGAACTGGACTCCTTATTTGAAAAGTCTAAAGCAGTTTTGTTCCTTAACTTGATGTGTACTGAGAATTCGCTTGGGGTTACGGTTACACCAGCAGTTCCCCGAAGACTTGGCATTGTCTGTTCTGGGTTGTTTCCGAGATCGAATACATGAACAAGGGATGTGAAGAAAAGGAAAAACTCCTGCTCCGCGAGTCGATCTCCTAGACATTTGCGTTGACCTACCCCAAAAGGCATAAAATGTTCAGGTTTAAATAGAACTCCTTCCTTATTAATGAATCTTTCAGGTCGGAATTCTTCAGGGTTTTCCCAATTTTTGGGATTCATGTGAACTGCGTGAATGAGAGGAATCACATGAGAGTTTTGAGGAAGAACAAAACCTTCAAATTGAACTTCTCTGTAAGAATAAAAAATATAAAAAATGAATGTATGATGAAATAGACTAAAGTTTTGACCGGTAATTACCTGTCTGTAGCATGTGTAGTTCCCATGGGTACAACTGAGGATCGCCTCATGATTTCATAAAGGGTTGCTCGAGTATAAGGAAGCTTGATCATGTCACTCAATTGTGGCAAATTGTCTTCTCCAACAACAGAGTTGAGTTCATCTCTTACTTTAGATAATATCTTTGGGTTGTGAAGCATAAAAACAATGGCCCAGAGGAGAGAGGTTCTTGTCGTTTCAACTGAAGCAGAAAAGAGATCCAAGATTATTTGCTCTAATTGTTGTTCTGGATCATAGTCTTCAAAAAATTGATCTGGCGTTGACTCTTGTACAAGATAGGAGTCAATCAAGTCTTTAGGATTTTGAGGGTCCAACTCTTGTCTATGCTCAGAGATGATCTCTCTTACAAAAGCAATCATTTCTTCTCTATTTTGACGGAGTTTTGTACAAGTATCAGAGATGCCAGGAAGAACTTTAAGGAAGGGAAGGAATGTCATAGCACCAGTCATGGTAAAGAGACGAAAACCTTCATCAAAGAGGAACATGAACCTTTGAAATTTAGGATCTTGGTAACGGAAGCGTCTGCTCATTATGATTGAGCAGATCACATTGGATACGGCACAGTTGAAAAGAGGAGTTAAATTCACAAACGTATTTGAATAATCATTTTCAAGTGTGTAGAGAAAAGATTGGACTTCTCTTGACACAACAGATTCTATTTGTTCAAGACTTCCAGCCCCAGATTTCCAATGCTTCATTCCAAGTTTTTGATTGAGTAAATATTTCCTTTGGGTTTTCCAAAGTGGACCTTCACTATTAACAATCCCTATAATTATGGAAGTATAAGATTAGAGTTGAATAATGTTATTAATTAAATATATTGACTTACCATAGCCCCCCAGAAGCTGGGATAACTCTGTTTTTGGACGTGCAGAAAAGTATTTGCAAGAAAAGGCCTTTTTAATAGTTTGATAGTCTGAGAGAACTACGACGGTTTCACCTCCCATTTTGAGTGAAACAATTTTTCCAAACTTCATGGCGTAGTCAAATAAGAGAAGATGGAATTCTTTCTTAATGAGAGGAATTATTCCGACGATGGGATAGCCTATGGGTCCAGGAGGTAAATCCTTAAAGCTCTTTTTTAAATGCTTGAGGATATAGAGAAGAGTGAGGAAGGCAATGAGGACAATCAGATGTTGTATTTCACCGCTTAATATTTTTGTAAGTAAAGCCATGTTGCTCGATTAAGAGATTGATTTTAAAAGTCCATACACAAAATTAGAAAAGTAATATCAGAATGGATATGTTAGTTGTTCTTGTTGCTTGTTGTTCTAGCTTCGTTTATGCAAAAAAAAAAAACAATTAAAAAGTAGAGAATTTTAGTAGATTTTTCTTTTTAAATTGAGTTCTTGATTAATTTGAAATCGTTTGATTACTGATTTGTATGTCTCTTAAATAATATTATATATATAAAAGTACGGAATTCAAAAAGTAGACACTTTCTTGTTGTCGGTTTAAATCTTTGGAACGGAATAATGTGAATATAGTCTTCCAATCGGTCATATATACATGTCCCAGCAGTATGTATCAAAAATTGTCATAAGAATCCTAAAGCGGGGACTTAAGGCGTGCTTAGGAGAGTATACATATTGCGAGAGGGGGAGTTCAACACGGACTCCGGCATGTAATCAACTTTTGTTCCATCGTAGTTCGCACTCCTTAGATCATCAACATCACTTCATACAGATAATTTGTTGAAGTCATTTAATTTTTTTTTCTTGGTTGTGGTCCTGGTTTTGAGATTGGAAAAAAAAGAGATATAGTGTGTACTTTTGTTTTTTCTTCGACTCCCATCATCAACCTTTTTACGGCTCATTCAATCCGAAGAAGTCCTTTTTTATAATATAAATCAGAGCTTTGCAGAGTAGAATTTTTTTAGTTCCTTATCCATATCTTCATACCTTTAGACATAGTGGTTCCGTATCCGTTTCTCCGTACCATTTCTTCAGATTATGGTTCCCTACAACGTATATGCCTGCCTCCGTACCTCTATACCCAATTATTTATTACGAATCAAAGAGATTCTAGTAATAAATATTCAAAAAGACCTCAAATAACAAGTAAAATATGAATGAATAAAATTTTATTTCTTACATTATCTTCTAATAAATAAAATGTGTAATTGATACTAATGAATATAACTACTTAATAATAAACAAAATATGAATAAAATAAAACATTTAATAGTTAGATTATAATGAGAAATGATGCATAAAAAAGTGTACATTTCCTCTTCATCCTACTTTTTCAAAGGCAAAACCAAGATTACTCTCATAAAAACTAGATTTTCAAAATTGTTTGAGGTAAGGGACGACCTTTTTGGTCGTAAAATGTCTGAACAAGCTCTTAAGAGCCTCTGATATTGTTTTGTATCAACAAGTCCGGCCAGGGTGCCCTAAACTTATAAGAAAGTCATGTGGAGATACAGTCTGGAAACTCCCTGTCGTATTTTTGACCACCTGTTAACCTCTACCATTATCATTTCCTTCAGACCTGTTTTGTGATGTGACTGGACTGACACATATAGTCGGTGTTATCCTTTTCCTCCCTAGTTAGTTCTTGGGAGCAACGGCATTTCCATACATTTTTCTTTCAATTAATTCAAAAGTTGATTTTTAACATTATCAGCCAAGAGCAGATTTTCCTTCTAAAGGTATTTGACGGTAGGCATAATGTGGTAAGGGTTAATGGGTTTGGCTATGAGAAGATTCAAGTCTTTGAAAAGGTGGCCAAACCTGTTTTCGAAATCCTTGGAGCGACTATTGCTCTGCCCAATAAGGTGAATAAGGGAAGTACATTCATCAACATAATTAAAAAAAAAGAGCTACAAAGTTTATAATATAAAAACGTACACGGTCTAGATTTGGATGAATTCTGTAAGGTATTTCCGAATTATTTTTCAGGCAGTTCTGTATCTGTATGTCCGTAATATTTTTTGGTTATGTAGTAAGGTACACTTTTGATAAGGACTTGCTAGTCTCTTATCAAAATCATCCTAATACATCCTCTATGTATTTCATTGAGACTTTATTATTTTTTGTCTTATAGAAGTATCCAAATATATTCTTTACATCAATTTTTTCCCTTTAATTCCTAATTTTTTAGTATTGTACAATTTTTAACACGGTAATATTTTGAAATATATGTTGATATATTTATGTTGAATAACTAAGTAAGTGCCATGCTCTTGTTTTGATTGTTTGAGTTTTACCTTCTTTGTAAAAAGGGAATATTAAATAACTAAGGATTATGTAATATTGAACACAGTATGAACGCTTCTACCTACATGGCATAAACATAAACTAATGTCTTAAAACCAAAAACTGATTATGACTACTTTTCTTTGTTATGAAATACCAAAAGAGTTATTAAAAAATAGCCATTATTTGAGGATCGCAAGGAATAAAAATATAATATATTCATATATCTATAAATTCAATTCCAAAGTATCTAATGAAAAAGGTTTATATATATTTAATGCCTAAGGTTCATTCACCCCCAAAGAAGAATGTTCTTCAAACGTGACTGGTCAAAGTTATCCAGAAAGAGTTACTTCCTCATTTGCCAAAATAAAATATTTGATTTATTCCTCTATATTCAACAATATGTAATACGAATAGGCAGATTTGACGTGTACTTCTATGTGATTAATGCATTTGCATACTTTTAGGTGGAATTTTTTTCATCGATTAAGTCATTGATCTCTCCCTCTCATTACCACTTGCAACTTTCATGGCTTTAAGTACATATTACGGGTTAAAATATTTTTATATTGTGCAATGGAATGATTATTGCATCTAGTACAAATGTGTATCCTTTAAAGTCCTTGAGACTTTTTGTTCACAAGTTTGCAAAATAATAATAATATAATTGCAATTTACATTAGTTGCATTAAATTTTTCAGTATATTTATAACTGAGTGTCTATGCATAGTCTAACGAAATATTGGCAATGGGTCAGCATTTGAAGTAAGTTTTTATTTTTAACCTATGATGCACTTCAAGTTATCTAAAGTATACAAAACATGATTAGGTTGTGAACATCTACTCACATGTTGAGAAAAAAAAATAGAAATTAAATGTTTTGCAATATATGCTTTACATTAGCTTATACATGTAAAGACTATTTGTGATTTAGTTTTTTTTAGTTTGGATTGATTATTTTTGCCAAATTTGGAAACTTCCTACAAAAAAAGTACCGTTAAGTCTTGATTAATAAATAATCGTATAATAATCCATCTGTGTTAGTTAGACAAATAATATTTATGTATGTACATATACATTATTAAAAAGTGTAGCAGCGTCCAATGTATTTTTGATGTAAATTCTAGCATGCTAGGAAGTCGTCGTCGACGACAAAAACTACGGCGTCATCAAGCAAAAAAATAAAAAATGGGCCTCTCTCTTTTATAAAAAAAAATGATCCTTGCACCATAAAAATAGAAGAAGAACAAAACTTGAATGACTATTTATAGAATGATTTTTTTAATGACTGGTTCTAGGATATCTGTCCCTGATTGTTTTTTTTATCTGAGAAATATCACACGATGATGCTTATCCGTTACCTTTCTTAGGGAAGCAGAGAAAGAAAACTTTTTTCTTTCTCTGACCTAAATATTATGTAGGTATCATTGGTGTTGTTGTTATCGTTGTCGTCGTGGTCGTAAAATATTGTCTGACTTTATGTCTTAAGTGTGGCTCACTAGACAGTATATAAGACGTCTCATTATTTGATAATCTAGAATATGTGTACATACATAGATCACCTATCTAACCCTCTTTCCATCCACACCTATGTAGTGGGCCTAACAGGACCATAGATTATAGAACTATAAAAATCATTAGGATATTGTCATTAAACAGTGTTCCTACTAAGCGGGATGGATTAAGAAATAACATCTTGGATCTTAGTTGCACCTACATAGGTTGAACCTTTCTACATAATATACCTTTTCTCTTTTTTTTTATCTTCTTCAAGACAAAATGAAACATACAGTTTCTTACCGGCGTTGCAACTGCATCTTTCTTTCTCATCCTCCCAGACACATTCCTCTTGACCTGAATAATATGTATATACATATAATCATATATGAGGTCAAAAATCATTTTTTTAGGTCTAGGGCAGTATATGTGAATTTTTTCTTTCCCTTCTTGAAAAAGTAATATTATGATTATGCATAACATTTTGTTCAAAAGGGGGCATCAGATGAAGAGCAAAATTCCATCTACAAAATACCTAATTAAATTTCAACTTAATGCAAAATAATATATTATAAGTTGAATGAACTTTATTTACAATTAAAATATAACCATATAACAGCATTGGGTTGCTTTATTTGTCATAAAATATAAAAAGTAAAAGACGAGTGACCTATCCTTAATTCAATTACATGTATCTAATATATTTTATATAAATACATTATATATGTAGATATCATTATACGATATTATCCATTGGACAAGAATAGAAATCGGTTACAAGGGTCAGTGAACCTCCCTTCAGTTTCTCTCTTCTTTTCTTTCTTTATTATTTTTTATGCCAAAGATTCAATGGTACAAAATAATATCATTCTGTACTACATATGTACATATTTATGATATATATTAATAACTAGTGTTGTAACTTGGCCCGAGACTGATTTTGTTTTTCAGTTCGAACCTAAATTATTTTTTTTTAGACGGATTTGAAACCTTAACTTTTTTAAACCACTGATTCATTTGTTCGATCTACTTCTATGTACCAATTTCGTTCCCGAGTTGTACACATAAATTAAAACATTTACACATCCTTGACGTCACGGTACAAATGTTCTCCATTTAATAATAACACATAGCGTATATTGTTGAGACTCTGTCTGAGATTATTTTTTTATTTAGTTTTAATTCATTTTTTCTAGACCGATTAGGATCGATGTGACCGCGTTTTGAATCTGATTCTGAAATGGTAGACCGAAATCTTCTTTTATAGTAATAAAAAAAATGTTGCAAATACAGAGTATTTCTAATGCAGTGCTAGTCTAAGTTACGAAAAATGTGATTTATACGGAATCAAGTAAAGACAACTTCAAATCAATTTATGATATGCTTAAATACTATATTTAGCTGCTATATTTATCAATAAATATGTCCACCTTCAGAGGCAATAACAGCTTCTACATGCCGGTGAACAAATTAACAGCTCTTGAGGATTAAGACCGTGTAGATGACATAAAATGTTGTTATGAATGTGAATTCGGATGAGTGTGGCATGCATTCTTTTCCAAGACACCTCAAACAGCAAAATCCAGAGGATTGAGGTCATGACTAGAAGAGGGCCATATAAAGGTAGGCCAGAAGTTAGCCATATTGTTGCTACATAATTCGCGATTTCTTGTCTGTATGGGAATGTAGTGGAATTCCTGATGTTGTAGGCAGTCCGGACAGAGATGCCAATCTTATCTTCAGCCTTCTCAGCACTAAAATGACCAAAAGAGATCCCTCAGGTGTTTTTTTTTTTCATAACCAGATTTAATTTCAAAGATTTGTAAATACTGGAAACATATTACAGAATGATAAAATAGAATAATAAAAAACAGATAAAACACAAAAAAACATTGATTAAAATCTTCAAGACCTACGCTTAATTGTATTGAAAATGCTAATATAATTTCTTAAAATATTTATCACTCTACCGTCAAGCTTGGAGCTGGGTGCTTTCATGGCGTAGATGCAGAATTGAATTTCCACGATCACTGAATGTTGTCTTTTCTGTTGTATCTCCGACATTTTTACACTTCGAGACACGGGGTAAACAAAAACTTATTTATTTTTGTATCAGCTGTTGTTTGGTTGCATTGTAAAATGGTAATTAAATAATACTGCAAGTTTGAGTCCCCACTATTTATAAAAAAAATTATTTCTTCCAAAAAAACCTTGATTTTGCTCCTTCAAATTCATTTTCTAAAAAAATGACATGTGACTGATTATATTATCTGACTGGTCCAAATCGAAGTTATAAAATGATTATTTAAAATTATAACAGTCTCAGACCTGTATAGGATTTCTAAACTGAAATTCAACACTAAATAGGCGTTAGGTTCAATTCATCTATAAAAAACTTGTTTTAGACTGAATTTTAGACGTAATCTAGAGCAAACTTTTTTTAGAACCAGAAAGTGTTGATTAATAGGTGGATACAATAGTTGTGTCTGGATACAGATGCATTTTAAATATTACTTTACTAAACTGATATTGGAACCGGTACTTCCTTCTCCATTACATGATTAATAAAATTGACACACTGATAACGTAACTTCTCTTTTTCTGGCTTCCTCCCTACCCCAAAAAGCACTTACCCATTTAAGAATAGTAAAAAAAAACTCTTCAAATTTCTGCGACATTTATTGTTTTGTTTTTTTTACTTAAAAAGCATTGAAAAGCACGGAAATACCGATTGCTATATTGGTACGGAACTACTACAAAAAATATTTGCATCTTGACAACACTAAAATTATGAGGGTGTAAGACCGGTCTAGGATTTTCAGACTTAAACCCAACATTTAATATATACCCAGTGGCTTCATGCATTTTGTGAATGATTGAAACACATCAATACAAATGTAAAGAGAGTGAGGAAATGATTGATACTAGTGTTGAGACTCGGTCCGGCAATATTTTTTTTTTTTCGGTCTTAAGTGATTTTTTCTTAATCCATTTTTCGGTGTGGACCACGGTCTTACACCGTGGACAGATTTTTTTGGTTTCATATATTATGGAAGATCAAATATCTTTTTTTTCTAGATCAACCGTCATTTATTTTTTCGAAAAATAATCAAATGTACAAGATATATACAATTGCCTAGGGCTAAGATCATTCTTGATTCATTAAAACAGCAAAACGGGGACTCCTTTATTCTCCAAGAGTTAGGACTAAGTAAATTTAGAGGGAATCAAAGGAAGCTGCTTATAACTTAATCATCCAACAAAAATAAATACCAGAATTTTGTATATTTTGTTTCGTATGACGTCACTGTACTTGAAAATACATGTAATGGCATATTATAAACAATTTATCTGTTAAATTGGTCTAGAATGACTTTTTGGAACCGAAATAGAAGGAATTTTTCCTTTGGACAGATTTAGACTGATTTTTTTCATTGGACCGTTCTAGACAGAAGTTTTCCTTTTGGTCATAAAAAATCCTTAGACCATTTTTTGTTCATAATTCATAATTCGGTCGAACAAAAAGCTCGGTTTAACCTAAGGGCGTTCATGGGGTTGGATTGGAAGGACCTGTACCCCCCACCAAATAAAGGAATTTTTGGAGTAGCTGTGGATTTCTGAAAAAAAAAAAAAAATTTGAATTTTTTTATCTAAAAATTTAATATATAAATAATAATATGGATTTTTTGTAATTTTGTAGATATTTTTTAATTTCTTTTTAAAAAAAAAACAACCAAAAACTATCCCCCCTCCCAAAAATATAATCTTGCAGATGCCCCCGGACTAGTTTGGGCTAAATTAATTTTACTAAAAGTTTTTTTGGGATAATTAAAAAAAAAAAAAAATACTTTACCTCTGCCCGTAAGTAAATTCACGATTATTCTTTGAAGAATACAAATGTAAATCATAATATCTTGCTACTGTGTTCAGGGGTCACATACTAATACAAATACATTATACTATTTTTTGTATATACATTTTGAATGTCAATGTTTAAAAATTATATTCATCTACCAAATAGATAGTGAAACTTGAAGGATATATCTTTTCATTTCTTCAGGGCTATATATACATACATAAGATAAAACTATTTATATATGTAGAGGGTATTGATCTCTCTTTAATATATATATGTATACCATATATACACGATTTATGTAAGTTCGAATTTCTCCCCACTTTTTTCACCTTTTGTATATCTATATATGTGTGTATTCCAATGCATCCTTGTTGTGGTCATTCCTATTTCCCTATCACATACTAAATGATCCTCCTCCCTATATATGCAAATATTTAAATAGTATGATGTAAATGAACGCAAAAACAAACATCAAGAAAAGGATTAATATCATATTATATGCAGCCCAATATTTCATAAAACTGTTTTTGTCAATTATAAAGCATTTGTATAAAAATTTCCTGGACACATTGATATTTTCTATAATCTTAATTATAGTTTGTAACCTTGATTTGCTGTATGTAACTGTATTCTGCACCGATATGACTCTTTTAAATAATATATAACAATGTCTAATTCTTCCATTGTGACTATGGAATTATTGAGACTTTAAGTTCAAATTGACAAATATTATAGTATTATAAATACAATTCATTAATTCTAGTTGTTTTTTATTTTACGGCTCACATACAGAATGAAACATATGTAGTGTCAGTTTTTAAAGTATGAAAATTTCTAGAATCCATTGGTTCAAATGAGTTTTTCAGGCAATCAGCTTCTAAATAATATGTCAAATGTTCAATTGGGAGTAAAGACTTAGAATCAAACACAACGGACAATTGATTGAATGGTAGTGTAAAGGCCAAATAAGAAGATTTGGATCATAGAACAAATAAACGTCTGGACCCGCAAACTAAACAAAAACGCATGAAAGGTAAGGAGGAGTATCTGGATGTTATCACACATTCTATAAGGGCTAGTAGACCTTGTATAGATGTACAGGGGCCATCAAAGAAAGAACTACGATCTCTATCCGAATAATGAAAAGAAACATGGAATATTTCGAATGCAATAGTTTCCCAATGGCAAAATGAGTTCCTGAGGCCAGTTTTAACAAAAAATATTATAGAGTAACGGTTTACACGATACGAGGGAATCAATAACTTCTTAAATATATGGAAAACTGTTCAAGTTCACAATAGGTCGGATAAAAAATACTTATAATTGATTTTGCTGGAATTAAAACATCCAGATCAAGTTATGGTATTCGGAGTAAATGTTTCGGAGGGAAATAAGATTTCCATTACTCGGGTGCAGCTTAAGCGAGAAATGTCTTCAGAAGAAAAATACAGCTGGAACCATGTTCTTAGGCATTGTAGCCACCACAGGCGAAGTCTGCCCTCTTATTTTGGGGAAAGGCAGGAGAGGCTCAATGAAGATACTAACATCGAACTTCTGGATAAGAAAGTGCTACCTTGGACCAAAGCAATGTTCGGTGACAACTTTTTTTTCGCTCAAGACGGAGCTCAGTTTAATTGCTCAGTAAAGAGAGACTACTTTGAGGAATTTTGGGATCTCAACATGTGGCTGCCCTCTTCTCTAGAGGTGAACCCCTTGTATTAATCTATACACACGCTTCAGGAGGAAAGGGCACACTGGAGTGTTTAGTCTCTAGAGCCTTTCATAAAGAAAAAGTGGATTAAGCTCGAGTCTGACTATATAGTCAATCCCTGCAAAGACTTAGGATTTTGCATTGAGGCAATTATTAGAGCCGAGGGCTCACATTTAGAATAGAAATTGATCCAAGCACTTTTTTCAAATGAATTCGTTAAATAAAAGTTCTCACAATACCTCTATGTTAACTTTTTTTTTTTACTCTTTAAAAAAATAAAATGTATACCACAAGATGAAATCAACCCTATAATAACATATTAAATATTTTTACATTCCATTTATTTTTTTAAATGACTAATTTAAGATTTTTACTATAAGCATCCTTTCATAGAAGGAATAATAAATCCATTTTTTTTTATCAAAACGACTTACAAAATGATAAAAATCACCCCAGTTGACAAAAACCCAGTGCTATGGTGGATTGATAATTGATAATTTAAATAAATTTCCCAATGTTTCCAAGTTAGCTTCACAATACTTCACAACTACAGGTGCATCTCAATTAAGCAAAATAGATCGGGTTTTTTTACAGCTGGCGATATTGTAACTGCTAATCGGCCTTTCTTTTTAAAAAGAAATAATTTATTTGTACAGACAAGAAACTATTAAGGAATGGATTATATATATACTACATTAATTTTATTTAAAAAACAAAACATTTTACTATTATACTGTACCTAACTGCGTACTGTAAAGGGTTTGCTGTGGTTTGTAACGAAGCATGTGCTTAGCGTACCGTCCCAACTGCAGTAAATTTATGTCATTCGGTATATGTGATTTCTTATAAAACACATTGGGTTCATTGCAGTTATATATATTTTCACACGTGTTTCAATATTTTTGCAAGTTTATATATACACAATGCAAAAGAAACATATGAATGCAAAAAATAATTAAGTAGATTCGTACATACTTTCTCTAAAGGAGCCTTCAAGTCTATAGGATACATTTATGAACTTATATAGGTATGTTTACGTGTAGCAAATATTTGTGCATGAGCAATTTAAAGGTTACTGGGATTCCTACGTAGGTGCATATATAAGATATAAAGTTCTAAGCATAGTATTTATTTTTAGATTCAGACATTAAGTTTTTGAACGATGACAATTATAAGGACAAGATAATAGATCATTCTTACATAACTTTAGTATCCCAACCATCGCATTAATCTTCAAAATTCTATTTATATATTTTATGCCATAATATTTCTTGAATAGGTATTTGAGTATTTTTTTTATGTTAAGGGTTGTTTTTAGATGCAAAATATTTATCGGAATATCCAGCTAAAACAGTGTTGGCATCACTAAATAACGAAAACACGGGATTTTAATGGAATGAAAAAAAAACTAAAAACCAATTTTTTTAATTAACTATATTTATTATTCAATATGTCCTCCTTTACAAGTAATAACAGCCTCAATAAGCCGGCGAACAGATTGGCAGCTTTTGACGATGAAGACCGTGTACATAGTGTACCGCACTGTCATGATGGCAGCTCGGGTTGAATCCAAATTTGAAAGAGAGGTGCCAAAAACATTCTACTCTAAGATACAGCATACTGCAAAGTCCAGGGAGTTGAGGTTAGGGTTGTAGGCAGGCTAGAAGTCAGCCATAGAGTTGTTGCAAAATTTTTGTTTTTTATTGACTGTATGGGACTATATTTGACTTTTTAATATTGTATGCATACGGATCGATATGACAATGGTCTCTGTAGTCTTCTTGGCAATGACACCGGCGCGGAGGAGATGGTATACACGTTGCTTTTTTTTATGTTACTCTGATATTGTTACACTTATATGTAGTTATGGGATTTAAAAAAAACTTGTTTATCTTTGTTTACGCTCTCATTTGGTTCCGTAAAGCAACTTCATAATTAAAAATAACGTTCATAAAATCGTAACTATATGTTACGGCATTGTTAGGTTTCTACTCTGTATGTCTAAAAAAAAAATTAATTACATCAATACAAACATAGTGTATTAAAAAATAAATGACATTAAGAACGTGAGACATACAGCATTTTTTTTTTTTTTTTTTTTTTTTCAATTTTGAACTTTTATAATTACTCTTCAACATGTCTTTTCTAGATTCGAATAATAGGCGGTTGGCTTTAATTTCTTCCTCTTATATCTTATTGCAACCAATCTAAAAAAACGTCATGACTCTAAGCTGCTCTCTTTCGAAACATTCTTTAAATTGTCAGAGTTACCAAGTCAATTTTCGGTTCATTAACATATCGGCAGGTCATATTTTTTACAACTCTATACATATATGTCATTAGTAGGGATGTAGGCCTTTTTTGGCTTAGCTCTGAAATTTGGAGGATTACATGATATATTTTAATGATATGATGGCGCTACAATTTCGGGCTACGAAAGCTCGTTCAGCTCAGTAGCCTTTTAAATGCACTTGTACCCCTGTAATACCAATGTACCGTGGTACCAAACAACACTACTACTACGGACTTCAGAGCTCATTAAGAGTCATAAACTAAATGACTATTATACATAATTATAACTTTTCTTATACTATATAAGTATAGTTGTACATTTTGCATTTTTGAAATGCCAATTTTCAATTTGCATTTCTTTTTGTATGTTCACTCATGAAATTTTCTAAGGCAGTATTATTATGATAATAATATGAAGAACAATCAAAAATCGCCTCAGGATTTTACATACGCAATACTGATTTAAAAATAGATTTAACGACTCCTAAATATTATTTGAGGAATATTTTTTAAAGTAAAAATAGAATTATAATTTAATTTGGAAGCACGAAAAAATTTCCTTTTAGATTCTTTTTCAAAACTATTTATTTTCCTTTATTAATAGATATTATGAATATGCATTAAAAATATTTATATTGAGGCTTGAAAATCTAAAAAAAGTTGTCTAAAATTAGAATTTAATTGATTACAATAATAAAATTTAAAAAACAACAACAATGTTAATTTGAAGTCGCATTAAAAAAAACAATTTTAGACCAAAAACAATCTTGATTTTTAAAATCTTGAAAAGAAAAAATACCCATTTTATTTTTATAAGTACTACTTCTTATTTGATAGACATATTTGTGTTAATTACATACTTTGTATTCAAACGTATGGTCACAAGTTGATATGTCCATGAATATGTACTATAGTTTCAAAGCCATCATTTAATTGATGTGACTGCATTTGACCCAAATATGGTCCTAAATTGATTTCAAGTTCTTTCAATGTGACAATGGACTTTTGATACTACTCTAAATGCAATTAGAGTCGTATCCAAATGGTTAATCAGAATAAATTGTTGATAAAAATTGACAATAATTATACGTCTTTGAATAATACTTACTTTGTATTGAAAAATTAATATAGTTTGCTTTTGTGTTGACATATAGAACATCCAAAAGACGTTTTGTACTTACATCCAGGGTTGCGATTTCTTTTTTTTTTTTTTTGCATTTTTAAAGTTTAAATATATAACTTCTAATAGCAGCTGGTTAATGAATTTTTGAGACTATAACCTTTTAAATGATACATCACATGTTCCCATTGGAGTAAATATGTCCATCCAAACACTACCAAGACAACGGATATTTGATTAACCATTGGTGGCCAATGGTTAAATAGGAGGATTACTGACAACGTAAATGTAAATATACAGAAATTCAACCTGAACAAAACACGCAATTTATGTGAAGAGTATCATGAACAGATTGTCATCCATTCGAGAGGCTGGTAAACCATGTCCATGTGTCATAAATTAGGATCCAACAATTTTCATGTGAGGAATAGAAGAAATATAGAAGTTTTGAGGACAACAATTTTACAAAAACTCAGAGACCTTAGTTGATGTCATATGTACCTGGTCTCGAGGTAAATTACTACAAACACACTTATTGAAGAACAGGTCAAACCATGCAATGGATTCCTTATTAAAAGATATAGATAAAAATATCTATACAATTGACCATGATTACAACAGGTATAGTGACAGATATCTGGTATTATAAGGAGTTTGATTACAAAACACTCTACTTTATTTTTAGGGGTTATTGGTTCTGGCAGAAAGAGGATGTCACGTATTTGGCCGTTGCGCTACAATTAAATCAAGTATATTTTTTTAATGTTTACATCGACATTTTTACTCCAATTGGAACATCTGGGATATCATTTGAAAAGTGATGTTCAAAAACTCAGTGGTACCAACTGATTTAAGAAATTTTCAAACTTTAACATTAAAAGTCTAAAAAAAAGGGTCACCCTGTAGATATATATTATACATTAAGGTGGTTTGTTTTTCAAATTTTGATTATGGCTAGTTCGAAAAAATTGCCAATAGGTACGACAATAACTTAGGCAAAATTTAATTTTCTACAATATGATCTTAAGATTTGCACAATTAGTTCAAGGCTGGAATGGAGAAAAACGTTTCTTATTTCGTCAATTAAGATAAAAATATCATACTTATCATTATTTTTTTTTTGTAATGATTAATTATGATAAACATTATTCTAACCTATAAAAAATATTCATTAAGTTATTTTTTTAAGTTACCCTATGGAGCAATTAGAGAGAATTTTATAAACAAAATTGATTCTTTCTTTCTGCAAAAAAAATGATGTGAATATGTGAATGATCAAATTTAAAGAAAAAATTGATCTGTAGGAAAATTATATAAAAAAAATACTATTTACAGGTTAAAAAAATGCCTATAAAAATGATTTAATGCTAAATAACTAAAGATGTCTTCATAGTATCTATATTTTTTTTTTTTTTTTTCCATAATTTGATCGAAATATACGGCCTAAAGATGACTTTGTTGGGCAATGCAGCTTTACATAGGTAATTTTCTACAATATCACAACTTTTCTGCACTAAACATTGTTGAAATTCGAATAAGTTTTAAAAAAACGCCCTATTACACATACAAGTATATTAACAATAACTGTTGGTTCTTTTGACATAACATATAAAAACTTGATTCATAAATGGAAATAAAATTAAAATATCAAAAAATAATGGTGCTCTTATAATATATGTAACTAAGTATGAGTAACTATTGGAATTTTTCCATAAAAATAATTATCTTATTTCATTTGTTATTGTTCGACCCATTTCATAAAGGTACATAAAATAATGATACGACGTAAAAAAAAATCATGTAAGAGTATTAAAGTACCAAAGAAAGACTGAAGGTCAGGAATTTTCTCTTAAATATATTTTCCCAGAAGAAATTACACTTTTCATGTTCTTTCAACAAAAAATTTACTTGTTTTTTAGGTTTTTTATGTGATTTTTATAGTTTTACAATGTATATATATAAGGTGTCTTTTTGGATGAAAAAGAATATAAGTATTACTTACTTTTATTTTGGCAGAGGTTTGCATATTTATGTTTTTTGTTTCACTGGATTTTTTTTTTTTTTTTCACTTCTTCGTTGAAAGAAAAAAAACCTGATAAAAATGTTTTCCTCGTCGTTCATTCAACTTTTTATCAAAAAGAAATATTTCGCGCCATTTTTGTAATGGACTAGTATATTATTTTTGCTTCTTCTTTTTGTTGTATTTCAGGCAGCTTTGAATTTCAATACCTAGAAATCCTATATAAATGTACTTTGGTTATGCTCGATTCAACAAAAAAAATTCCAATCCTATGTGATTTGATTTTATTTTTCGTGACTTATGTGAAGTATATTCTACACCTTCTAATACGTAATTTAGAAAAAAAATCTCGCATCCATAATTATTCAAAGAGATATTTTAAGAATATTAGACTGTCACTAACTCAAGTCATTAATTTTTTTCTCCAGCAAAGATATTTTTTCTAACAGAAACATTAAATACAGACTTTTGTAAAATTTGAGACTTCTTAAGAAAATTACACGTTAATATATATGTTTTCTACAAAAAAAATGGAATTTCTTGCTCAAATAAAAATTGTTTTTACCAGGCCAAAAATAGTGAAATAAATTTTCCAAATTTTTGTTTTTTGATTGATTCTAGTAGAAAAGAACCCCCATGCATTATATATAAGTTTATACTTAAATAAATCCGCACATTTTAAGTTTTACGAATATTTACAAAAGTGTGGTTGTGTTATATTTAAAAAATCCTTATCAATTGTTTTTATTTATTAATATTGACTGTATCTTCAAAGACTACAAAATGAAGCCAAAATCATTCTTCTGTTGGAAATGCTCGCGCGTTAGAAGAGCCCCAATTGAGATTTTCAATGACCTCAAGATCTACCAGACGGCTGTGTATGGCATTAAAAAGAGACTTTGAAATCCAATGAGCAGTTCCCAGAAAGTCTGGGCAAGGTCGGAAACGAACAGTAAGAACAAAGATCATGATTATGCGTGTCAAAAGCTGCCTTGCTAGAAATCCGGCCGATACGATTCGTGGTATGGCCAAGAAGATGAATATGAGCGAGGTTACGCTTCAAAGGATGATTAAAAATTCTTATAGCGATAAAAACAAGAGCAAGGAAGAAGAATCATCTCATTACGACGTCCATAAAGGAGAAGAGGTTTTCAAGAGCCAAGCCTCTTTTGAAGGTGTCCAGAACATGTCGCCTCCAGCTCTCCTGATCTTAATCCTTGGAATATTCCATCGAGGGAGCTCCCTGCAACAAGCATCATGCATGGGTGGAGTTGTTTAAGATTTCAATGGTAAGCTATGTGCAGGCTTCAGGGAGAGGGGTAGGCAATCATTGATTTTGAGGGATTCCATATTTAATAAAAAAAGTCTATTTCAGTTCGAATTACTACAAATAACCTTAATTTAGTTCTCACTATCTTCATGAACTAGTTTTAATAAAGTCGGTAAAACATTCTTCCGTCTAAACTTAAATATGACGAATGGGGGATTTGTCCAGGATAAAATAATATGAACTCAGAAAAGTCTAACATACATAGAATAACCATATTCTATGTATGTTAGACTCCCCCCTGCATACTTATAGTTGTCTCAGTGGTCTAAAAATGACGTAGAATCTCTTTTACTCTTGATGATGTAATATTAAAATGTATCTGCGCATTTATTAAATCCATGAGTGGATATAACTGGAAAAAAGTATAAATAAAACTAATATTTGTAGGATAAAGTGCCTTGGTAATTGGCATATAATTTTTGTCACGCTGTTTCAATGACGAAAGATATAAAAATATTTTATGATAAAAGTGTGCTCAAGTGTGTGTGTTTTTTTTTTTTGTTTAAAAAAAATATGAGGAAATTCAAATGGGCTTTTAAATGTAATATTTTCCTACGAATTGCATTTTTTTGTAGCTACTGAACCTATTTCTTTCTACTTGAGCTGTTATTGTTGTAACAACAACCATTTGTTATTGTTGTTCTAATACAACTCACAAAACGTTCACCTCACTTGCGTAGACTTGACTAGTCATAAAAAGTAGTAAGTATCTGATAAACACCTCCCAAATTTCTTGTTTTTTGTTGTGTTTGTGCTAAAAATGAATGGAATGTTTCTGTGGCTTAAGATTGGCGTCTATATATACTCCCTACATGCTCTGTTTTCCTATTAAAAAACACACATAGCACAAAAGAAAAAACTAATTAATAATACAGTGAACTTAATATAATTTTTACAAAATGATAAAAAAGTAATATTTTTTAAATGTCAGTTATTGAAGAAAATTTAATGAATAATATTTGAAAGTTTAATTAATGAGAAACAATAAAATCCTTCTCTTCATTGAATATCACAAAAATATAATTGATATACTTACATAAATACTCTTATATGTGTATATAGCCTTAATTTCTTTTTGTATATGCATCTTTTTTGACCTTGAACTGGGCGGCAACATTTAAAGAGGAAATGAGTCAATTTCTGTTGACTCTTTAAGAGCAAAGGAATAGAAAGTTAAACGATGCAGATGTATGTATTGTTGCAGGAGCAACACGCGTGTCAAAATAATAATCATAAATTTGAACTGATCTTGTCTTAGTTGTTACTTTTATCACTAGGGATCAAATTGTCTTTACATGATATCCTGAGTGGTGTCTTACATCAGTGCCCTAGTCTATGATGTGAGTGGTTGGTCATAAAAATCATAAAAGAGTACATAGTCTTGTAATAGAAGTGAAATCTCAACTCTCGTATTTTTTTTTTTTTAATCAAAAATTAAAATACTTTTTAAAGTCTTATCATCTTTAAGAGCTGGAAATATCTGAATCAAAGATAAACCAAAAGAATTTAACCTTCAAAATTAATTTACATATTCTGTATTGGTATGTGAAATGGTCCGAAATCAACCAAATTCAGACTTATTTTCGAATAATGTATCTGAACAAATGTAAAAGTCACTACTTATGGTTAGTTAATTTGAAGTATATAATTCAGGCCTTATAATTATTGCAGTGGGTCTAGTCATAAATAAGAAAATTTGGACCTTGATCATTTCATGAATAGGTTTTTCTATACTTAATCAGAGATGTATTAACATTTGATGAAGCAGAATTAAGTATCAGTCATTTGGACAAAGGATAAGATACTTTTTAGAGGAGATTGAATTGAATAGATGTACAAATTTGGAGGCAATACAACATTAAACCTGTAATCAGACCTACTTCTAAGAAGGGATGAGAGCCATAACTAAGATTTTTCTGTGTGGGCTTGATTATTCTTGAAATTTTGACCTTCTTTTATAAAAGACAGTTTATTTAACATTTATGTTTTTATTATTCCCCAGGTCAAGAGGGTTCATTTAGAAATAATTAATTTTTAGTCCTTCATTAGTGAACTGGGACATTGTACACATATGTACCATTGCTTGTTGAATCTATCTTCTATTGTCAAATTTTTGTAGCATACTCCTGAAAAGTTAACCCTCATGTACAATACTTTTTTCTCATGATAATGCCCAATTTAAGATTTATTCGTATATTTAACCATTTTAAATCTAGGTTAGTCAATTTAATTCACAGCATTGTTTCAAATTCGTTCTATGTCTTTTGTTTTCTTTGGTTTTTTTTAATTTCCTTCCATTCAATGTTTTTACTATAAAAATGACAAATTATTAAATATTAAAACTCTTTTCTCATTTTCAGATTATTTTAAAATAAGGGCTTATTTTTTTCTCGATGTCTTACAAGTAATTTTAGCATTTTAATTGATATTTACAAGTGCAAAATGGATAGAAAAGCTATAAAAATCCGATAAAATTTAAATTATGTAATTATTATCATCGTTCAATTGTGTGTATCATGTAATGAAATATATTTGGAGTTTTTTTTATCTAATTCACAACCTGTGTTATAAAAATGATCTTCAATAATGTTAGTAAAATAATTTAGAATCTGGTAAACATTCTTTATAGTAAAATTGAAGTATTCATGTTTGACTTGACGATAGCCATCGCCTCTTCGTAGTTAATCTAACAAGATTAACAGTTGCTTGTCTCCTTATCCTAATTGAAAACAGATTAAACTAGTTATCTGTTTTTAAAATCTATATTTATGTACACTTCCTTAAAATAATTCCATTATCCTCTAAGAAGGTGCTGCTCAAAGTTTTTTTATTCCAGTTTGCAGTTATGATATATGAATACTAAGGGGTAAAAATGGGATTTTTGTAAAAAAAAAATACATTTTCTGAGGAGGAAAAAAAAGGTGTTTATTTTTATATTTCATCGCCGTGCCAATATTCCCACTTACTTTTTATAATTTTGCATGAATTGCATAAAACATATATACCTTACAACGGAAGAAACATTTTCGATTTTGATTTTTTTTTATTCATATTAAGTATTAAAAACCAAAAAATGTACAACAGATTATTGGGCAGTGGTGACAAGCTTGAGAAACACTGCTTTAGTATTACCAATTGTTCTTCTTTTCTTTTGTTTCTTCTTATTTTGCAAAGCTTCAAGAACATAAAGTAATTCTTTCTGTTTCTTCAATTACCTCCCTTTACATATTCATAAAAAATAATATGGTAATAATAATTCTTTTTTATGTTATCAGTCAAACCGATTTAAGCACGTGCAAAAAACAACTACTAAGACAACAACAACAACTCTACATCACACGAAAACAAAAAAAAAATACATTCCAGAAATAAATATGTTACCTATACACCCATAACCACCAGCCTAATCAGCATTAGTTGTGCTCGTAAAAAAGAAAAGTGTCAATAACCTTACATACAAAAATAATGCTAAACAAACACACAAAATATTTAATAAAATAAAAGCTCAACCTCCAATAATGACTATCTCTACAGTCTTTGAAGAGTCTGTAGATAGGGCTGTCCATAGAATTATATATATATATACATACATTTTTTGTGGGGGAGGCTTTATTAATTTTTTTAGAAAATAAATGCCTAAAAAAATAACCTCTGTTTTTTCATTATTTTTTTTCCAGAGTGATAATATTTCCAAGTCCAAGACAAAAATTCCTTCATTTGAGGGAGAAAACAGCCGTAAAGACGCCTCTGACCGAGTATTCAGATATAAAGTATGTATTAGAGTTTTTCATATCCAAAGAAATGGTATTGGAATGGAATCCCGGGAAATACATTTATAAATTGTGGGATCTCGTTATTCAATGATAAATACTGTGGATTTTAAGCATTCAATATATTTCCAGCAAGTTTTACCCACATATTCTTATTTAGTTCATTTTTGCAATTATCACTAATAGTGTGGGGGGTGGTTTTTCTTAGTGTTTCGAGGTCAAGATTTTTGATTTTCATTATCGATCCGACACACAAAAAAAATAATTGGTGATGCATTAGCCATTTTTTATGGATTATGCAGAACTAAATGAAATTTATATTATGTAATAATTATAAAAGAGACTTCCCAGGAATTTTCGGTAGATATAAAACTATGAGAAATTCCGGTAAAAAATGGATCCCAAGCAGGGCTTGGACTAAGGGAATAGCGGGGTTGCTATGTTTCTTAGGACTCGTCTTAATTTAGTGCAATTCCCAAGTTATTCTTTCTATTTTTTATTATTCATAAAAGTGTATTTAATCTCCTCTCAGTTTGGTGCTGAACAGCTGGTTTTTTGTCTACTGTTATTTATTGAATGTAATCCTTTTCTTAAAAGCAAACTGGGATATATAAATACTTCTTTTTTTTAGTTGTAAAAAAACTATACAGAATCAAAACAAAAATTTTTAGTTCTTCAGATAATTATTAACCTTGAAACATTTTTATTCATGTTGTTTCAAACACTTTCCCCTTTATTTGTCGATTTTTTAATGTCATGCACAAAAACAACAGCACGTATTCATTCAATTTACTCTTTCAAATGTATTTTTTTGTGCAAACTTATATTTTGTAAATACTTATATGTATTTATTTTAGATCCTAATTACTGAGACACTTTTAAATATTTTGCATTAAATAATAACAAAACGTTTTGCAGCAAAGGAAATTATTAAAGACAGATCATTCTAAAGGATATGAAAGAAACAAAATGAGAGAGACAGAGGGCAAAAAATTGCAATCAGCTTCTTATTAACAGACATTTTACAAAGTCTGACCTTGAACCATAGTTATTTTTAATAGTCGTCTATAGTGTTGTGTCGGTCCTTATTTACAACCCACAAATTGAGTCCAGGTCGATCCCATTCTGTCCAATCCCACTTGACGATCTTTAAAGAAGGTAAATTCGATCCCTCGTGATGTTATCGAGGGTATTCTTTTTTAAATTACTCCGTTATATAATAGATAGAGATGGGATTTGTATATGAGCGAGAGGAGAAGACTGGCGCAAGACATATTAAGACCCTTGTTAATATAAGCTGTCTGTTATTTAATTTTTGGAGGGACAAAATCTATTACTATTTAAAAAAAGATGAATTTCTCCAATTAAAATAGCATTAGTACAGGGATAAAATTATAATTAAATTCATGTATATTTATTTAATTATGCATTTTTAAATCAATTTACACCAAAGATAGGCAATAATTCTTGTTTTAGAAGGAAATGTTAACACCTCCACAACTGATTAAATAATGAACAAAAGAAAAGAAAGAGCACAGACATCAACGGTTTTTCCTTTTCCAATGGGTATACTTAGTTCTTTCTTTACAGAGATTCCTTCTTTAATAATATAATAGATTATAGTGCTAAGTAAAAATATAACATGTTCATTGTTCATATAATATTACATTATAATGAAAACAGGGATATTTGTGCAATTTATGTGCAATGCTATTAATATTTACAAACCTTATTCGAACGATCGATATTTTTATGAAAAATTCCAAGAACCGGTACCAAGATTAAACTGGAGTGGACCAAATAAAAATGCACCGAAACATCATAATTGCATACAAACATGTGCCACAGGTAGGGGATGACACCCCTGTGGAATATCAGTGTCTGAAAATTATGGATTTAATAACTGAAAAAAAAAAAAAAAATCGGAGCTAGTTAATGTTATTTTTTATTTGTGTAGGGGAAAAAATTCTTGGGAGAAATTAAATTGACTACTTTAAAAAAAATAAAAGACCTAAGGGTAGTACCCGGATTTTCCCCGAAGTTATTGGGCGTAGACGAACATATACATTATCCTTTAATAAAGAAGATAAAACCCCCAAGAAATCCTTTTCATGAGTTCACTAACCTTTAACAATAAAAAATTAATCATAAGAGATGGAGACAAAAAAAGACATCTAATAAGCCAGGGAAAATATTAGCTTGTTGCTAAACCTCGTTTAAAGTCATTTTATTTTGTTTTTAAATTTTTTATTAAGTACTTTTCATGGTCACATATTTAAATGGATATCCTTTTAGATCGAAGGAAGCAAGAGTTCATGCTATTATAAGTACTCAGGAGTGTAATTTTGTTTTATCGATAAAAATTTTACTTTGTAAAAACACAAAAATATATTTCAATAAAAAGTATACATTTTTCTACAATTATCCCACCTTTATCATCCTTAATCCATCTGGAAATAAGTTATTTGTAAAAATATAACCAATCATAGGGATTTTCAGTACTTCAATATTTGATTTTGATTTTCTGATATCAAAGATTATCTTGGGCATCAAATAGAACTGAAATAGTTGTGAAGAATATTTTTATTTTTAAAACAATTTAATAAAGTTTCTTCCCGATTTTTGGTGAAATTTGTTCAGGGTTTTTTTTTTTTTTTTTTTTTTTTCAAATAATCCTCTGACCTGAGATGACAACAAATATGACCATTAGTATAAAAATTGACATATCAACAAAAAATTTGTTGTTTCAATGCAAAGAAAGTTTATTTTATCTTTTTTCCACCTGAATATTTACATGTGAGGATTAGTTGAGAGAAAGGTAAATTATGTCTCTAGAAACAGTAAGGACAATCTTTTGAACCATAGAATCATTTTGGAACAAAATGAAAGAAGCAACTTTGCGGTTCACAAACAAAGTGGTAACAAGGTGTTTGGTAAGGTGATGATTCTGAAAGCATCACAATGAACTCGTCAAATTTGTCAATCCCCTTATATTGAGTTAACTCATTTTTAATTAACTGCAGGAAAGTTTAAAAAATCCCCCTGTATATATATTCAATACAGCCTTAACCACCCCTCCCCCATCTCCTAGAGATGTTGCGTGTCTCTTACAATGCTTATAATGCTGCAATTTGTAACACCAGCTATAGAGCTCAATATGGACAATAAAACATGTTCACATTTATTTATGCAAGCTATGACAGGTTCAAATTTGATTTTAAGTATATATATATACTTAAACAAAAAAAGTAGTTATTTATAACAGAGTGAATTGACAGGAATTCAAAAAAAAAAAATAATAATAACAATGCCTATGTAGTATGTGTGTTTGTAGGGTCGCCGACCTCGAAAAGAGGCCTAGAAATAATAATATGTTGATCTTGCGAAAATAATACTAATAATTTGTAGAAAACAAGGGCTTGTGTAAAACACACGGTTTGTGAATGGAAAGGACAGGGTGGGGTGGCAGAGTGTTCCAAAAAATACTTTTATACAATTTATATATGTTTAGTAGTTTAGCTTTTACTCAATAGGGGTAAAACTGTTCACTTGAGGCACACTCGTCGATGCATTTAACAGGGTAATGACTTTTCATTTCAGTAGAATTTTGTAGCAAATTCCTCTTCTTTTTTTTATTCTTCAAAACTTATATAATCTAATGTCTCACATATAACATAAAAGACGAAGCAAAAATTATTAGCAAACGACTTTATTTATTTTGGACATTACACTAAAGCATGATTTTGTGTGTTTCTGTATCGACGACAAGATGTTATTTTTGAAAGAAAAACAATGATTGATGTGTAAATAGTATAAGAAACCAAAACTGGTTATACAATCTACTACAATTTCATTCATACTACTACGGCACATCATTGATGCTATAGACTACTACTTTTGAGTGTGAGAAGAAGAAGTTAATGAACGTACATTGATTTTTTCTATTTTTGCATGTTTATAGTTATTGATATGTGTTTCCAAATGTTGTTCTCCGTGAACTTGTTTTGCCATTCAATCAAAATATACAGAACGTACGTACTAGAGGTTATCTCCAAAGATTTTAGCGGATTTTAAGCTTCTAGAAAAACCTGAATTAATTATTTCGTAATATATGCTTCATTTAAGCATATATAATCTTATAAATTAATCGGTAAAAGCAATAATATTAAATAATTAGTTGGTTTATAACTTTTATGCATTGAGGATACTTGATAATAGGAGAATGAAATAGAGACTAGCAATTAATCCAAAAGGTTCACACACTTTTTATGTGTGCAGTAAATGATATGTAAACTGTTCTCTATGTACACAAACGTTATATATTCGGAATATACAGAATGGGGACCCAAAACTTGCAGTAGCAAGACTAAATTACGAAAAACAGGATAATTATGGGATCAAGAAAAAACAGCTAAAAACCAGTTTGTGATATGCTTAAAAAATATATTTTTTATTCAAAATGTCCTCCAATCCAAGTAATAACAGCCTCGACACGTTGAAGAACACATTGATAGCTGTTGACGATGAAAGTCGCATCCGTGGCGTAAAACACTCTCATGATGCCATCTTGGAACGAATTCAAATGTGGATTAGAGGTGCGTTAGATATTTTTCTCCAATATGAAACTTCAAAGTCCAGGGGGATGAGGTAAGAGTCGGAACAGGGTCACATGGAGCTAGGCTTGAACCATGCTATATATTTTTGCTACAATATTTTTGTTTCTTCTTGACTGACTGAGGCAATAACAGAGATCTTGATACTGTAAGCAGTCCGCAGGAAAATGCCAACGGTTCCGGGAGCATTCTTGGCTTTGAGACTGCCGTGGAGGAGATCACACACGAATTGCCTTTTTTGTTGCTGCCCCGACATGTTTTCAAACAGAGACAACAGGATGAAAACAAAATTGTTTGTATTTATTTCAGCTGTGGTTTAATTGCATAATAAAGCCTCGTAAGTCAAAATAATGAAGATACAATTGTAATTAAACTCTACTGCAATTTTTAGTCTGTAATATGGGTTGGTGATGCAGTATAGGATCTGATGTTTCAGATATCACTTAATATTTTTTTTCTTACACACTGGATCGGGTTAAGGTGTTAAAAACAGCAAGATAAAAAAAAATATAAACTATTAATGATAATGCAAAAAATGAGCAATGATCTGTCTGAACATATACTGGCCATTTATGATTAGCATAAAATTTAATTTTTACTTCTTCCAATATAAAAATAAAAACATAAATTTCACTTTATTTATTAACATGATGCGAAATTTGAAAAAAAAAAAAAGTCTTGGAGAATAGGAACCCCTAGTGCATACGTAGAAGTGTTGTCCCGATATCAATATTTTCATGCCGGTTCAGGTAGCGAAATTGATATAAATTCCCTGAAAAACGTAGACGTAGTGATATCCAGGATAAAATAATTATGCAATGAACTCGATACAGAGATAAATCCGTTTTTTACATAGCATGAAGATCTTCCAACAATTTAACAGCACTTAAGATTTAAGAAAGTGTCCGAATCAGACGGAAAACAGTCTCAAAGAATAATACCACCATCATAGAAATGAGGTAGTGATCTTATCATCAAATAATCTTCCAAATAACATAAATGAAAGTACATGCATCATTTATAAATAATAGCAAATTATTGCCTTTTCATGTTGCAAAAACTGTCATGCATCATGCACTGGCACCCAGTTCTACGTCGATTTCAAAGCTGATGAGGGGCCTTCCAATAGCCCAGATCAAAAACCTGTGTGATTGCTAGTTGTGGTCAGAGCTGAGAAGGAAGGTAAACAAACATCTCACTAGCTTCTTGATATCACTGAAGCACTTGAAAGTGATCCTTATGAGGTAGCTAATGTTCAAGGTTCTCAGAAAACCCCATAGGTCGGCATGTCCTAAACCCTATTTTGAGATTGAAGCAATCAATCTCAAATTTGGAAGTATATTTCCTTCGCCCTTCCCCTTAAAACTGTTCTCTCTTTGCCGTGATTATATTGGAAACTCACCGGAGTCTTTTTTTTCGACTTGAGACAAGACAATGGAGTCACACCCTTCCTTTTCTTTTTCTTATGGATCACAGATTCCTGAGAGCCAAATTCTTTTTCTTTGAGTTCTAAAATCACTTTTTCCTCATGGCGAACTTCATTTTTTCCATACTCGTGAATTAGACGTGTCTTAATGCAATTTTTGAAAAAAAATTTCAAATATTCATTTTTGAAGAAAAAAAATTATATGGAAAATAATTTCAAAAATCCATAGCTGTGAAAGGAGATAATATTGCATTAGATGAACAATCTTTAGTAGAATCTTCTGGTTCAATTTGTATATTTTATTAAGTTTTTTTATCCTAAATGGGACTAAAACTATTTAATATTAATGAAAAAAAGGGGTTACAATGTTTCAAACTTTAGGTTCCAAAACGGACGACATCAAAATTTGGACGTCATGTGAAAAAACTTTATATTTGAATGACTTAATGACGCTGTAAGCATTTGTTTAAATACCAATTTAGTATGGTACCCCTTTCAATGAATCAATACCCGGTAAGACTGTAGAGGTACCGGTATTCTGAACATCACTAATAAACTTGTAGTTATAAATAGATATTGAGAGGAAAGTCAATATTTTTTTTTGTATACACGTACAACTTTATTTACAATCGATTTTCCCTGCAGGTCATCTTAACAAAGAATTGAATAAAAAAATAAAACCACAATACAATACAGTATCAAACTACATAAAAATAAAGACCGTATTGAAAAAATTAAAAATAAACATTAAAACATCTTTGAACTAATCTTCGTTGATGATTGTTTTCATTGGTGTGAAAATAGCTTTTATCTGTTGAATAAAAATTATATGGTATTGGAGTTCGAGTACTTCTAAGCTTATACAAAACAATGAAAACTTTTGTAATAAAAACTTTAATTTCATCTTGATGGGCACCCATATAAATAAAAATGTCTTTGATGTAAAATAACTCCATAGGAATATGAGATATATCTTGTTTCTAATAACTCTGGTGCTTTTACAATCTGACAAAAAATAAACGTGTGTCTCTAAACTGGCGTTGCAGTAGAAACAAAGTCTCTCTTCTGGGCTCTTTCAATAAATACTTCCCATCGTAAGCGTATTTTTAACAACTCTATACTTAAACGAATAAAGGAAATAATCAATTTTTCCATTCGATAGACTTTTAAGGATTTTGTGCAAGGTTGTGCCCTTATCAGTCTTGCAGTTCCGTTTCATAAACTTCTACAACCGGAACGGAAAAAGTCGAACTAAGACCGGAACCAAGATCGTTATATATTGCTTATCGGTCTCGGTTATTGTACTTTTGTTCTTATATAGAATATCTAAAGAAAATAAAATATATTATTATAAAAAATAAATTAGCTTTAATCAATAAGGAATTTTTTGACTTTTTTAGTGCAATTGCTTTGCGTTTTTCAATGATTTTTTTACGTTGCCAGGGTGATACAGTTGTATCTTAGTTCCAAATAGCTGAGGGCATCTTATAAATCTGAAAAAGTAGTTTTAGGCACCATACAGTTTAAATACAAGAAGGAAGTGGTGGGGTAGATTATGAATCCAGGTCTGCTACTAAGCTTGACAGGGCCCTATAATATGATAACTACAATATTTCTAAGACAGGGTTTCCCAAGCTTCACTATGTTTAGCTTTTCCCTGCACTTATACATTTTAAACTGAGGCCTCTTTAAACAAGTTTTTGGGTACTAGCTGTGTTTTGTCTTGACGAGGTTCAAAGACACAATCTATTCAATACCGGGAATCCAGAACAACCGAAAGAAACAAGGAGAATGCGTGAATGCGTGAAGGAATTAGACTAAAAGGAGTTATATATACGGGTATATTATAGACATCTTTTTTACTCGACACTACTCTGACAAATACATGAGAGTTACAGCTATTTATAATATTAAAATAAAAGCTAAAACAGTACTTTACATATACACATATTAAATAATAAGAAGAATAGGAGGAGGGGAAGAAGGAAGGAAAGAAGAAGAACCTTTTTAGTTTCTAAACACAGTACATGCGTGAACTTGGGGCACTACGCACTGTGTGTATAAGGTAACTACGGAACTGTTCCTATATAATATCATTTTCTGGGACCGAATTTTCAAGCGACGCCCTTTGTTTGAAGTGACTGTTACCAAACTGAGTCTTTATTAAAAAAAAACGAGACAGAAACTGTTGAGGGAACTGCTGAAACTGATTCGAGCACAACCTTGATTTGGTGAGTTGGTGCTTCTTCTTTAACCGAGTCTCTCTTGCGATTAATCTGTTTAATTTAATGAGTTTTGATCGGTTTGTCTATTTTAGAAAGCGAAATATAAGATTTTATGAATTTCAGATTAATTTTACTATTGAAGATCTGACTAACGTACTCTAGACTCCCTTTGATGGACGTTCCAGCGAAGTATATAAACCTTTGATTTCTCTATACAGGTTCTTGCCAATTAATAAGTGGGTGGACATTCGAAAATATGTCTCTGTTTATGATTCCAGCGCTAGCCCAGAACGGATTTCTTGTCTTCAGCGTTTCAATAACTTCATCTGTACCTTTTTCTCTAAATAAATCAATTTAACTTCCGATTTTTTCCACCAGGTTATGTTACATTAGCTTGTTCCTGTACTCATGTCAAACAGGCTCCTCAACCACGAAAAAAGCCAATTATTTCCAAAAACATTTTATCGGAAACATAAGCATATTTTCTCGGACAAATAAATATCTTCCAGATTATCTTTCTATCTTTCCCTCCTGTTCTCAGAAGTTTGAGACATATTTCTTATATTCTCTTAGCAAGCCCCCATTGAATGTTGTTATTTTCAACAAGTGAACTTTCTTGGGAAATAATTAAAGAATTCAATAAATGTATGGCGTATGGTAGGTTCGTCCCTTGTATATGGGTTTGTGTTTTTGTTTTTTCCCCTCTTTTTCTATCAAGCTGTTAGACATAGTGTCATTTTTGGTAGATGTACTGGTCCCCAATATTTTTATTTCCGAAACCACTTCAATCTTTTCCACCTTCTCCGTACTGGACGGATTTGTGGTAACTTTTGTTTTCTGGATAATTATCTCCAGTCTTGATTTATTCATGTATGCCTCAAGTACTTTTAAAGTCACTTCCGTCGATTTATGGATCTGATTTGCCATACCAGAGTACAAAGTTGTAATATCATCTGCAAATACTTCCACTTTGTGCCTTAAATTTTTTGTAGTGATACCTTTTAAATATTCGTTTCTATCAATTTCTCTTATTAAATTATCGACCCCCAGAATGCAAAGGCTGGTAGATATTGGGTCTTCTGGAATTTTGTATTTTGAAAGTAGTGGTCAACATAGTGAGAGGTCTTAAATTTTCAATATGTCCGGAGTCTTTGCCCTTCTTGGGATCAAAATTAAACTCCCGTGGAAAAGTTATCATCAAAACTTCATTTTGAAAAATCTTCCCTTTAGACCTGCTCTAATAATGTGGACAATATTGAGCAATACTTCAGATAAAATTCCATTGGAAATCATTCAGAGCCTTGGGATTTTTTTATTGTACTTACAAATATACAACTTAATTTAATTCACAGTTATTCTCTCTTCAAATAATAGCTTGACATAATATGACAGCTTTGGAGCTACTGAGGTTTTATCCTCTATTATTTCGTTAACAAAATCTGCTCAACAACATCTGCATTTGCAACAAATAAACTCTTTCCCATTACATCGTTCTTCACATTAATACAGATCCTCATAGTAATCCGTTATTTCTTGGTGAGTAACCATTGGTTTCTCTATTTTCCTTCCGTGTTTACCGTGTAGCACAGCCGTTCTTTTAGTTGAAATTGGGCAAATCGGGAAAAAATAAAAATAAGTGTCAATTTTCGATAAAGACACATATATCGAATACGTATATGATATGTAATCTTTTTGTTAGTAGAAAAACTTAGAATTGCAGTTTTAGATATATTCATGTAATTTTCCTATGGAATGACCCCTACACCATAATTTATGTATTTGTTATATATAGAAAAAATTCTTCTTCGTATTGATTTTATTTTTTACCAGATATATCAGGACAACTTTTTTATTTATATTAATTCGCGCCTGCTGTACCAACACAGTACAAAAAAAGTACATGTGAAATATCAAAAGGAAATAAGACCTATTTCTATGAATATATTTTATTGCATTAAAATTTGTTTGAAAGTAATATAATAATAGATATAGAAATATCCAACTGCAATAAAAGTTGAAAGAGTCAGTTACTTTTCCTGTATTATTATTTGGCAAGTTTGTTTCTTTTAGTTTTCTTGTTGGAGACACAAAAGAATTTTTAAAAGAATAGCCAAATAAGAGTTTTTGAATGGCATACAACTGGTTAGATAAAGGAACAAACCAATTCTTTGACACGACTTAGAAAAATATATACTTATAGCTATAAAAGTATATTCATTAGGCCAAAAAATACTTTCTTCATCGCACATGGATCCATGTTTCCTCCATTCATTTTATTTTTTTATCATCTTAAGGCTCTTTTTTCGATTTCCTATTATTATAATATCTATGAAATGAGAGTTAGAATTGAATTTAAAAAAATATGTAATGAGAGGTATTTGAGGTGTAAAGAGCATAGAAGCTTCTCAAAGGGCTGCTGTAGAATTTTGGAACAATATCCTAATGGATTCCTAATAAATACCTTGCTTACAAAATAGATAAAGTATGAAATAAGCTGAAGAATCCAATTAACAGACGAATACAAGCATCTTTTAACCTCAGCTAACCTCCAGCAATACAACTAACTGAATTTAAATTCAACATTAGAATAAGTTTATAAGAATTTAGAACTGAGTTTTATCCTTTTTTTTAAAAATGCATTTGACCAGCTTGAGGGGGAAGAATTATTTATTCATTATATTTCTGATGATATTGCATAAATACATAGGGATCCATCCAAAATTATCCTTTAGTTCCTTGAGAGACTTATTATATGATTGTTTTAATTTAATTCCATCGTTCTTTTCAAATATATTTTACTCTAAAATATATTTTGACCAACTACAGGAAGGGAAAAAGAAGAGTGCATGTTCAGGGGTAGAGTACTCCTTGATTAAGAATGTATTTATTATAACTGATGCGTATTATAGTAGTAAGTTAATTGACTGAAGGGGAAAAGTGCCCGTGGCAGAAAATTGGCCAAAGGAAAATCGCCAGAATTAATATTTATATTTGTTTCAAAGCCATCTTTGGATAAAATTTTATGTGTCTCCAAAAAATTTATTTTCCCATTGTTAAGTATTTGGAATCTGTATCAATCATTGAATGTTAGTATACTAGCTTTAAATTGTTTGATTTACTATTGGAATCCGTTCGAACCCCCAAATGTTGAGCAATTTGAAATCAAATTATGAGTTATATATATTTTAGCCTTTTTTTTATAGGATTCCCTTGATTTGTCAAAAGTTCCTTAAAATACTTAGGTACTTTAAAGTTCCTAGATAGCTTCCAAACCATTTCACAGTGACTTATTATTTTTTAAAAGCCCACATTTATTTGTTACAATCTATAAGTCAAAAGAAAAAAATGAATACTTCAACAATTTAAAAAAATATATGAATAAAAAGAACAATACTATAATTTTTCTTAGATTTTTGTTTTTTCATTCTACGAATTTTTTTAAGAATCCAAAATATAATGGTGAAAACTTGTCTACTTTTGAATTTGTGAATGAAAATAAAGATGAGATTATTTTTGTCAAAAGTCAAAGATGAATATGAGTTTTAACCATCTTCCTTTATTTTTTAATCAAACGCTATTTAAAGGGCAAAATAATAATACAAATAGAATTTTAAATGAAGTCTTTTAGTTATCAAAGTAAAGGAAACAAATAAATTTCCTACAAATGGAATTGTCTTTATGACAAACCTTCGTCTGTTTCAGGCAATTTTAAGATTTTATTTATTTTATTTTAAATATTCCTATGATCGGTTTGATGGAGTTGCACTGATTAAGTATAAGTAACCATTATAGAATAAAACTTCCTCCATCTCACCTAGAATTCTTGGGTGAAATACTTATAAATAATGTATTTTTCTTTTTCTAGGGTTGACCTACAAACAATGAGAAAAAATTCTCCTGGGTGTGTTGTCCATGAGCTACGCCGACTCCATGCCATTTTAAGTATTTCATAGGTCTACTTATAAGTAACTTGGTATGTTCAAAGCTACCTAAAAATTAGGCTTTTTTGTGACAATATTCTACCTGGGTTATTATTATTTTATTTTTTTTAGAATTTTCCTCATCAGGTAATTTTTCATTGGTCAATTATCCTTTGGGTAATGTTCTCCCCGGCCGTTTTTATTAGTAACACATAGATTAAGCTTAATTGAGAATAGATTTCTTTGTTTTATAAAAATAATTAAAGTCCTGACTTGCCATGATAGCCAATATGGAAGTACATAATATAGCTCTTTGAATATTTATCTAAATTCATCATAAATAATATTTATCCAGTATTAATATGCACTTGAAATAAGTAGTTGTTTTGTAAGTCTACATGCTCATAAATTGCAAGGGAGGCTCATATCATGGGATAAGCAGACATGAAGTTATTTAGTATGAGATATGCAATATTTATGTAGGTATATTTTAAACTTCTATTATTATTCCAAGAAATGCATTTTTTAAAGTCAACATGAACTACTCGATGAGTATTACTTTAAGAAAAGTGGATAGGAGACTGAGTCATTTTGTTATAAACAAGTTTATAATACATATTGTAGACAGACTCATTGGTTTATTAATCAAATTAAAATGAGCTTATTTGTTCAATTTTTGTGAGACACACCTTGAAATTGCATTATGTATAAAAAATCTTATAATAAAATTAACAAAATTATACTTTGGTGTTTTTAACTTGAAGGGTGAATAGGGGGAGAGTGGGGTTGGTTTGGTCATGGCATAAGTAGGCGTTCTTCAACTTCTAGCAAGTTTCTGTGAGTTATGTTACTACTAATCGTGTTGTGTTAGCTACGATTCCTTGAAGTTAATGGTTAGTATACCCAATCGGAAGTTGTGATTAACTTTATGATGTAAATGAAAACATCAGAATAATTTTTGGATGTTGATTCATTTTCTTTTAAAACTCAAGTTGTTGCTTCGTTCTTGAGTTTTTTAATTATATATGAAAATTTAGTCAAATCTGGATATAACAAATTCAGATATAATCAAAATGCACAGATATTCAATGTTGTCTCAAATGCCAATACTTTAAATACTTCGGTTAGAAGAAACACGAAAGTAAAAATCTGCATGGAGTCAACTTTTTATTTCCTTCATAGGATATTATAAGAACGAAGTAAAATTGTACACTGATGCTACAGTTTTTATTCTGTATGTTTTATATTTAAATTAATTTCACATTGATTTTCTATCAATCCCAAAAACAGAATGTAATAATGCGCTGGTTCCCCAAAAATGGGAGTTTCAAAATTACTTATAATCTTAATTATCCAAAAATTTTGATTGTCTCAATTAATTATTCATATATTTATTTAAATCCTCATTAAGGACTGGGTGCATAGTAAGTTATAATAAGTAAAACTTATTAAGCATCCTTACGTGCGTTTTAATGGGTAATAATGCATTTTTTATATGTATGTCAAGAAATTAATGTTATCTTTTTCAATTTGTCACTTCTCTAAAAAGAAGTTCAAAAATGTAAAAGGGGAAAAAATGAAAACAAAAGCACGTGGGCTTAGAGACTCTTAAAATATGCGTCGACCCAAATTTAAGTTAAGGTAGCAACTTTTATATATTTTTTTCCTTAAGTGAAATTTTCACATGACCATTAAAAAAAAATGATATCAAAGAATAGTGACGGAGGACACCTTAAGCACCCGAAGCAGGGACATAGACCAACTCGAAGTGAGGAAATAAAAAGTTGAGGTCACTCGGAACTTTGGCGTTTCAGTCTGAACCATTCGAAGGCGGTGGAACAGTCACCTTTCTAGTGAAGCCTCGAGAACAAGGGTGGACGTAAAAGGAAGAAAAAACTAACGAGAGTTGCAAAAATAACCGTCGCCAAAAGTCTTACAAAAAGGTCAATCCTTGAGGAAATTAGCTACCAAATTGACGTCAAATGGTTATCCAGTGACACCTAGAACTGTCCACAAGCACATGAAGGAATTGTTGAATGTCTTGTTGTACAGGCTTCAAATACAGCCGAAATTTAAGGAGATTCAGAAAAAAAAATCTTATTTTTTGTTGTGAGAGGAAAAATCGGTCAATAAATGTCTGCAGACGAGTTCTTTTCTATGACGAGTCCACCTTTGAACTGTTTCACCATCTTAATCGTCAAAATGATCATGTTTGGGCTTGCAAGAAGGATGATATTGTGCCAACTCCGAAAGTGAAGTCTGGGGTCTTATGAGCTACTGGGCTCTTAATGAGCTTCTTTTTTAATCTTGAGGACAAACTTTGACGTCTTTATACAATGTGGAGACCATACAAAAGAAGTTTCTCACCACTGTGATACAAAGGAGCCCAGAAAATGGATCGGTTCTGACGTGGAAAATTTACTATACATGTCAAGAACCATTTTCTAGCAGGATGAAACTCCTACTTAAAGCTCTCACATGATCAAGCATGATTTCAGGCTAACTAGGACTCATTTGGGGTGAAGGTACATGGCGTAGCAATAGTCTGGACTTGTTTCCAATAGAAAATCTATGAGCCATTTTCCAAAATAAGATAAATAAATTTCCGCGTGCAACCAATGAAGAAACTCTCGTCCAAAAATGGCCTGTTTGAAAATTTCCGAGGAGACTTTGGATTATTTAATTGTTTGTATGGCCGAACGCATTTAAAATGTATGAAACTTAAGGGGGGATATATTAGGTATTAAAATTATGCTACAATACTAAACTTACTGTCATTTATGTATGTTTGAAAAAGAGGATATCATTTTCTTGACGTACTGTAAATTTAGATAGGTTTTTATATTTTTTCCCCCAATTTTGATCACGACTAGTGCAGAAAAGTTGGCATACGGTAGGAAATAGTCTAACTAAAAACCTTTTCAATAAAAAATAGCCATTTTCCTTATCTTTTTTTTGCTTTATAAATTATTTGTAGTTAATTTAAGAGTTAAATTGGACTATTTGGTTAAGTATATTAGTGTTTGAAGTTAAAGAGTAGCTGGGGGCAAAGTTGGCTAAAATGGCCAACATTACAATGGATAAGACAGTTTACTTTGTTTTAAGCTTTTGAACAAAAAACTATCATATTAATAATATTTCTAAAAGCCGAAAAAGTGAAACCTGTCTCAATTAATACCACTCTCCCCTAATATAAAAAAATTGCGTGTGAAAATCTTGTTTTTTCATTAAAAAATATCTAAAAATATATTTACAAAACAGCTCATCATTTTTTTATTGTATGTATGTATAAACATGATTTTTGAATAAATGTACGTAGGGTTGAAGAACCTTGTAATTTTGGAGAAAAAAAAGCCTCAAGACTTAGATATTATTCAAAGTGAATTTTATCCAAAGATTCAAAAAAACATTTTACATATATAGACATGAATCATCAGGATGAATGAGTTACGAAGATATTACTTAACTACATGCGATATATTTAAAATTACACTTAAACTCAGCTCGAGTTTTGATATGGATTTTATCTTCATAGACGACAAAATGGAAGGCAAAATAATTATCGTGATGGAAGTGCTCTTGAACAAGAAGATCCCCACTGAGATTGCTAGGGATCTCAAGATCATCCAGACGGCCGTATAAGATTAAATAGAAACCCAAGGAACAGTCGCCAGAAAGTCTGGGCAAGGTCAAAAAGGAAGAGTCAGAGAAAGGGCCAGGATTATGCTTGTCAAAAACTGCCTTGCAATAAATCCAGTAAAGACGATTTTCTGTATGGCCAAGAAGAAAACTATGAACGTAGCTATGCTCTGAAGGATCATTAAAGATGACTTGGGAACAAAACCAAGAGCAATAAGGAAGACAAATCTCATTACGACGGCCACAAATAAGAAGAGATTCTTTTGATTGAGTCCTATAACATGTGACCTCCTAGCTCACCCAATCTGGATCCTTTGGATAATTTCATTTACCTGCAGAGAGCCTCACGGGGCTGTGAGATACTTGAATTAGATCATCGAGCCTGCATGAGCTAACTTTAAAGAAGACCGCATTCGATAGGCTAGTGCAGCCTTCAAAAAGAGAGTAGAGGAGGTCATTGAGGCTGAGAGAGTCCATATTAAATAAATAATATCGATTTTACTAATCATTCAGTGGAAATCCACTTAATTTTCTTCTTGCTCTCGGCACCAACTTGTTTTTAATAAAGTTTGAAAAATAATCTTTCGTCTAAACTTAAATATGACGCATGGAGTACATACATACATTATAAGCAATTCATCAATCTGTTTTGCTTCAAGTCATAACAAGGGCATTCCAGGAGGCGCTCAACTGAAGGCTTAACCATACCATTCATATTGTACTTTGATTATTTTATAACATGACTGTATAATACTTTTGACGAAAAAAATATATATATTGAACGGGGGGACAAAAAATATAAATGTATCTTTCAAGGTTTATATTATTATTTTTAATGTGTATCATACATATATATATATATGTCATGGGGAAGTGAGGTGAATAAGAAGGGAAAAGAATATCTAAGAAAGGAAGGAAGGGCTCCAGAAGGGCATATCCTTCAGCAAAAGTTCATATTGTTGTTAAAACTGTAGTCATATTTAACCCTCTGTTTGAAAACTGGGATATTAATTAATATACAAACATATATTTATAAAAAAGCTTTTTATTCCTTCGAATCTAGGGATATTTTATTGCAAGCAATTGTCGGGATTTCTTGATACCCTCAATAAATTATATATGTACATAATATTTTAAAATGCATTATTTTGCCATAAAAAAATTTAGAATATATTAGATTAAATCTGATTAAATGCAATTCATTATTTAATTCAATAATAACTTGTTTTGTATTTATTCGTACATTGTGAAATTTTTAATAGATGTTTAATTAACTGTTTTGCTAGAGAAGTTGTTTCTTTTGACATATTGGATTATTTTCTTTTTTTTTAATGTGAAAACTTAGGCCATAAATTGTTTAAGGGTGATTTTGCTATGTAAAATTACATCCCTGTATTATACTTATCTTTATAAATACTTTGAAGATTAAGAAAAAATAAATATTAACTATTATACCATAAATACAACAACAACAACAGACGCCATCTCGAGCCCACAATTGCCTCTACAATAAATAAAAATATCGTTCTGTATGTTCTGACTGACGGGTACAATGGTGACTATAAATTTTCATATTGTAGCTTTTATTTTATACATTACACGCAACTTCATGAAAACGGATGGCACTAATTTAATTATCGAAATTCGCATCAAGTAATGATTATTTAAAAAAATAATAATTAAGAAAAATGAATGATTTTACGATCAGAAAAACAAAATATTTCTTGTATTCCAAGCTCATTTTCATAAGGTTTTTTTTTTTTAAATAGGATATATTTTAATGATTTATCATTTTTGCATCAATGTTTTTTTTTACTACATTGAATTCCCGCATAGATCATAAAATAAATAAACCCTCATCAATTACTTTAAGGAGGTTATGCATGAAATGATAACAGTAATTTATTTGCAAAATGGCATTATATGTTACTTACTAGGAACGGAAATTGCAATGTGGAAATCCTATGTATGGATGGATCATTTACATGTCGTATTTACTCTTATACAATGACTAAAAAAGTGAAAGATGGTTGTTGAAGAATACAAAATAAAAGTTCTGCCAAAATGTACATATTTTATATCAACATCAATTTCTCTTTGAGCAAAACATGCATTTACTCATGCAAATGAATATTCATAATTTTTTCTAATGTATGAGAAGAAGGGTTTCGTAGGGAAGACTGGGCAGAGTTTATAAAAACGGACAATCTGTCTCAAACATCAAAAAAGCTCAAGCCACAAATTACCTGACACCAGATCTGATTGCACTAATTTTAGCTCTCTAGTATCGTTTTAAGTAAACACTATAGCATTAAATTTACTCCATCTAACCTAGGAATCTTTTGGTGAAGTCTATATACATTAAGAATGCTTCTTTCTCTAGGAATCGCCAGGGCACAAACCTACACACATTAAGTTCAAGAAAAGAACTTCTCCTGAGTGCAATGTCCATGAGCTACGGCGATTCTATTCTAGTATCATTATCTGCAGAGTTATTTGCTTTGAAAATATTAGGAAAATGAATGGAAAAAATCGTTTTTCCTTTTTTTTTTTTTTCATTTTTTCCGCTACTTCTATTCATAATTTTAATCTGAGCTATAAAAAACTAATAACTGTAAATATGACATAAATGATCCATTAAAAATACTTCCAGAAAAACTTGAGTAAATAGAATATAGTTGTTCGAAGAATTAATGGACACAATGAGTTGGTGTGACTTCCAACTCCAAAAATAATCACATCAGCTTTTCCTTCTAACATTGCGTCTTAAGGAGCAACTTTTTTTTGAGCAAACCAATCAATTTTTGCAGAAATGTTGACTCCGGGAGTCCATTGACATAGTGATTATAGGTTTTTGAGAGTGAGTTCCTCCAATCTATAATACTGATAACAAGCGATATCAAACATAAATCTCATTGTATCTTAATTTGCCACAACATATTGAAAGTTAATCATTCGATATCTTAAAAAATCCACAGAGGAATGTATTTTCTCACTCACAAAATACGATTTATTCTAATTTTCTTAATTTATAATTCAAATCCGATATTTTTACCGTTGCAACATTTGACAAAGCTGCATTCAAATGTAATTTGTAAAAAATCTACCATCTAGTATAAATATATTCAAACAAGAGCATACTTATGCTGGTAGAATTTGGTAAATTTTGGTGTTCCTAATTCAAAACAGCTTTGAGGAATTTAACCGAAAGCTAAAAGTGTTATAAAAGTTCCTGGACAGTTTGAACCTTCTATAACTTATCACTTCTCCGTAAGTTATCCGTTAACGAGATCCTGGGAAATTTCAGAATGATATAAAACATAGTTCATAAATACTAATAACAATTTATTTTTGAAAATGAGAAATATACTTTATGCTAGTTCCAAAAGATAAAAAAATTAGTCATGTTTCCTTTGTACAATAGTAGTTGAAATTATATTTAATTATTCATTTCTAGATGCATTATAGGTGCTTCGTATTTGGGCATCATTTTGTGTCGGCGCACATCATTTGCACTCTAGCATAACTCATAAAACTGTTATATCTCAAGTGATTCTACAATATTTTTTATTCAACTATTTATTGAATGAATTACATTAACGTCGCAAATACATATTATGAAATAATTTAATGCAAGATTTTCCGGGAATCTTTTTCTTCGTATGATTTTTTTTTTTTTTTTTCGATGGAAAGCTCTGAAAAATTCCATCAGATTAACGTAAGTAAATAGAGTTGGATTCGAGTAAAAGAAAATGAGTTCAGTAAGGTTTGAGTTTTGTGTCGAGTCAAGTTCGTGTTAAGACTGTATGCCATTTTTTTGAGTTTTTTTTTGGAATTCTCATATGTGCAATGTGGTTTTTTATTTTTATTTTATGTGAATAGAGTGTCTATAGTTTGCACAGTCCATTTAAGGGAGACTAGATATTTCACAAATTTTACTCGAAATTTGGAGCATAAGAAAAGTCGAATTAAAAAAAAATTGAGGAGAGTTTGAGTAATTTTCAGAAAATGGACGACTATAGTAAATTCAAGTTTTTTTGGTGAAATTAGTACCCGAAAATATGAACATATGTGGGCAGGTATATCTAAAGCTAAAAACAAAGTGGAGACACGAAGATCAGTTAATCCATATGTATTCAAAGTAATGCCCTATGTGACATTTTTTGACGGTATAAACGTTGAGTATTACTCTTTAACTAACCACATCACATCCATAAAGTCACTCTTTTAATATGACATGAGCAAACTAAAAAAATCAACATATGCCAGATGGGGTAGAATCCCAAAAGTTGCTCTATTGAACAAATAGTTATACACAATGGTGATAAAAAATAATACATGGGAGGAGGCGCCACTCTCCTCGGGTATGAGAAAAAAACTAGAAATAAGTAAACAAAGTTCATGGCCCATTGAATCAACAAGGTGAATAAAGTAACATAAAAAAAATCGACATCTCTGGAAGGAAAAATACTTTTTTGTAGTCAAGGAATCTACTCAAGCTAATGTGTGCATTTCACATTTTGGTTTGTAGTTTTAGGTATACCTAATAATAAATATAATAGATACTTACATCAAATCCTATCCCTAAAACAACTCATCCCTAACGTGGAAGAAGATACTTGAAACAAAACAAAACAAAAAAGGGGACTATTTTGGACATATATTTGATAATTTCCTTGTTCATATACCTTAACCCAAACATATTCCCTTTTTTTTTTTCTATTTCTTTTTAAGGGAGAATATTATTCAGTTTGTGCTCTTATATTTTTGTGTGTATATTATGGAGGCCTTCTTACTTGATTTGAAATGGTGATAAATATAAAAAAAAATATCTGTTCTGTCCTTAAATAAATATAAATATTTTTGTGTTATTGCTATGTTCAAATACATAGTGATTTTATACCAAATAACCCGTTGATGACTAATAACGGAAGGAGAGCTATCAATAAACCTGTTGTTTTCGTTTAACTCGCCAGATTCAAGCTTCTCAATCAATTCATGGATATATATATATATGTAAGTTGCATATAATAATAACCACAGTGATTTCTTTTATTTTATGTTGGTGGTAGATTCGAGTTACAACCTATGAATGCAATTAAGTTAAAAAAAAATGAATATTCAGTAGTGTTGTTCCCTACTAGTGCATTTAAAACGGTACGATAAACATTACATTTTGAACAGGTATTGGCAGCTTCACTACGTAATAAAAAAATGTCCTGCCAATGACGTAATTTTTGACTCCCTCCTCAACAAAAACTATTTAATACAAACAAAAACTGGAAGGAAAAACTTATGAACTAGTTCCCCTTTCTCCAGCCCCAAACCAAAATCTAGGTCATGTGAAAAACCCTTTTTGTCTTATATTTTTAGTAGAAAAGTATCAAAATAACGATACTGATTTTAGAACGGTACATTATCATAACACCAAAAATATATTTTTTCATTGAATTGACAAAATATACGTAAAATTAGTTCGAAAAAGCTTAGAGGTCGGACAGTGGTACATTTGTTAAAAGGTGCTGAAGTAGACTGGGGATCTTAGGTTTTAAAGCCCCATGAACAAAAGTGGTTCCGATATCAAATGGCTACACCCTGAATATAAACGAATAATTCAGTAGTGAAAAATACATACAGCACTTTTTGCACCATGGCGAGGGAAAATTTAGGCCACCTTTCCTTTCTATGTCCTTCCTGGCGGAAATTAACTGATAGAGTAAAGGAAATAGTACATCAAGTTTGGAACTACAAAATCACTATGGGTAATTGGCTAGTCACCCAGATAAATTCAAAATAGATGTCTTGATAGCAAAAGTATTGAGACTCATACAATACCCGTCAAGAACTAATAAAAAGTCTCAAGGGATGGATAAGATGATCCAGAAATCAATAGCAACAATGGAGAGTATTGATGATAGTGAAATACTGAATAGTTAAATAAAAAAGGATACACAAAATTAATTTTTAAATAAATATTAATTAAATGTTGTATCTATATAACGACAACAAAGCCAACATTAAATTAATTTTTGAAATGTATGGTTATAAATATTTTAATGGTATGACTACGAATTATAATTTTCCCATAATATATAATACCCTTTTGCTTGGAACCGAATAGGATAAGTACTTTAAAGCTGGCTCAAACAAGTTTAGAAATGTCATTTTTCTTTTTTTTTTTCCTTGGAGATGAAATTAATCTCAACCCAAATATTTCGCATTTTACTCATTTGAGTTTGAACTTGTCAATTGTTTCAATAATAGTTCGAATCATTTTCAGAAATAGTCTACTCTAGTGAAGTCAAGTATCCTTATATCAAACATTCTTTCTTATACAGCAACAAACAAGCAACAACTCTCGATGATGTTTGTTTTTAACTCATTTGAACCCTTTCAAAGTGATAATAATCTAAATAAGGAAGAATTTAATTTAATATTGAACGTACATAAAACAGGTGTGTGTGTGTGGGGGGGGACTTACTGTCTTATTTGGATAGTCAAATCGTGAGGAATATGTCCTCAAAAGAATAAAAAATAATGTTGGTCATAGAATGTTGAAATACTAATAATCTTTATTACTAAGTATTATTATTTACATAAATGTATAAAGTACTTATAATATATATTATTATTTTTTTTAGTCTAATAAAATACACTTCTGAGAGGGATAAAATATAATGACTATAATACACAATACAAAGGACGGTTATTAAAAAAAAAAAATTAAGAAAAATCGTGCTGAGAGACATGTGTAGTACTTAGGTCTAACTAGAGTGTCACAAGGTTAGAATATGTACTTAAAGACCTAAAAAAGTATTTAAAAAGAAGCGGTAGGTATGCAACAAATGTGGGCAACCTTTTAAGGGAAAGAAATACACCATAGATAAGGACAAAGGAATTTCGATAGGCAGTTCGGCATTGAACGGCTGTAGTAGACATCTATACCAAAGGGTAGAAACAAAGATACATCAATAGCTTGATATACGAGTGTCGCAACATACGCATTTTTATTAAGATATGAGCTATTCAATACTTGGCCACGGAATGCTAGAGCCACCTCAAGGATATTTTATCTTTTGTTTGGGATATATTGTTTTGACTTACGAGCTCGTGTTCACCATCAGAGTTAAACATCATTTCCCTAGCTGTAATTTTTGACGAATAATCTAAGGAAAACGGACGTAAGTAATATTATGCCCCCCTTTGTCAGTTGATAGCTGTTGCTCAATTATTCACCCATCATATTGCCTCTATGTATTTCTTTCTCTATGGGTCATACATCTACCCCATAAGATTTGTGAGTGATTAGAATTTTCTGATCCTATAAAATTATAATTTTTGTTCAATTTTCATTTCTAAGAACAAAAGGTGTTGTTGTTTCATAAATTTAGAATTATAAATTCAAAGTAGCTGACAGACTGCTCTTGGTGATGTATATTTTAAAATATGAATGATTTTCTTCGCAACAGACCTCTAAAATTGCGTTTATAATAATATAAAATATAACACGTGGTTTTAGAACTTTTTTTGTTGAGGCAACACGTTTGCAACACTGGAAGGTGATAAAAAAAGGAAATTGCATTTTTTTCATTTTAATGTTCAATTGATTCTATATTTGAAATTATATCCATGAAGTTTTTGAGACAATAGTATTGAAACTGTTTAAATGGAATATTTTAGAACTTATGTGTCAAATACAGGGCTTTGAGATCAAATTGGTTTCTGCGTATACCGGAGATTTTGTTATAATGGAGCTCTCTGAAGGCGTCTCTTTTTTGCTGCGAGAAATTTTGTTGTATCAACAAAATTATGTGAATGTTTGGGAATCAAGGCGGCAGCTACTCTAGATATAAAGAAGTTTGAATTTAAGCTGTTTATTCATCTATATTAGGCATTTTTTATTTGTATGAGGTGGGATTTTGTAATAAATGTTTTAAAAAATCCAATCATAATCAAATTTAACTTTCCTTTATATATCTAAAAATTAATGTTGTCTTTCAATTTTGACATTAAAGTGCTAGTTTTGAAAATATCATGTTTATGAGTGATCACGCTCAGGAAATTTTATATTTATCATTTTTATAAAAAAAAAAATGGGGAAAAAAGGATTCCACTAATAAGTTATCGAACATGAGTTTAATCAATTTTTTTGTTTACAATACAGTGCTTTCAAAACGTATCAATCACTAAAGGATTTTTTTGTGTGGAAATAATTGAGGCAAGGGAGGATTTATACAATAATACATATTTAGAGTGACATAAAATATTACTTAAAGTAGGTGCATTATTTTTTGTAGTTGGGAATCTAAAAAGTGTGATTAATTTATTTTCTGAAGCTTTTATCATTATTGTCTAATGATTGAAGATACACTGAAGTATAAAGTAACTTTGTAAAAAATTGGACCCATTGTAGAATTGAGGATCGGTAATATACCAGCCAATCTGTTTGCAGAATATGAAAGGGGATTTGTGTAGATAATTTATTTAAATGGAACGTCAGCTAAGGGGATCTCCTCCATAATATTATTCAAATTGTCATGTATCTAATGTCATTTTTCGGGCGGTTTTTTATATGGGCAGTGCTTATAATTTACAGCTATATTTAATTTATATCAACCTAATGTTTGTTTCGGATTTATCTCTATTATGATTTTTAACTTAATCCTTAAAATACTTACTGGGGACATTTGACAAATTTATTACAATGTTATTTAAAGATTTATTTCTTTTGATTATATCGGCAGATCATATTTTCTGCAACTCTATAATCTACTACATTTACATTTTACAAACATGTTGAGAATTAGCTTCTTGCTAGGAAGAAAATACAAAAAAAAATTGTTGGTTCTAATTTAGGTACGATAAATAGTAGTCATGTTCAAAAGATCTAGAAGAAGTGGTCCTTGATGAATAATATTGGTAATATTTTCATCTAAGTAACTTTTTCGCTATTACAGACTGTAGTTTATTATCTTTTGAGATAATTTAGAAGAAGTGAGATTCGTGCATAAATTACGATTAATAAAATTACATAGTTGTTAACATAATATTATTTCATCAGGCATGCCAAAAACGTTGGGGGTTATACTCACGCCAACTAGGGGATAATGGTTAGTCACGCTCTTTTCAATGTGCTTTGACATCATTGAAAGTTTAATTTTGAGTTACTTGTAAATTGTGCATATCAAAAGTCCAAAAAAATTAATTTATTAAGTTTTGATGATAAATATTAATGTTTCAGCCTTTAGAACCAATACAACCCGTCATTTTTGGAATGTTTCCAAGTTTGGTCTCTCAAAAAATGTCTTCTTCCAGCTCCAATAATCTTTTAATTAAACAGAATTCCTTCGATGTCAATCATATTCAAGCTAACACAGAAGAAGAAGCTGATAAAACAGTTTAATTGAGTTGATTAATAGAGGAGGACTTATTATCCCTTGGAATGCGCTCTTTTTGTCAATTTGCTACATAAACAACTTCCTATGTAGTATTTTGAAGAGCTCAGATTTAATCAAAAAATTATTCAACGCTTCATATGTACTAATATTTTCAATTATGTGGTGATCAAAAGAATTAATGACGATGAAAGTGCATTCTCACTTCTAGAGTTATAATAAAGTGAATCTGGTCACAAGTCCCAAGATTTATTGAGCAAGATTTCATACAAAGTATTTGATGTTAATATCAGGAACTTTGTAAGGTCAAGGAATGATGAAATTCGTTCAAGTCTGAAGCGTAAAAAAGAATCTACATCATATCAACAAAGAAAAGCTGTTAAATTATCCTTTGTGTCTTCCGAAAAGAAAACTTGATTTGAATATTCTTGATAACCCCTATTAAATCCTAAAAATAGGTCTCAATTTAAGGGAATATATAAAAAAAAATATGCTCAAATATATTGTATTTGGTTATTCATAAATTTTTGATGATATTTCAGCACTATTGACTTTATTAATCTTTTTTTTTTTTTTTGGTGCTACACTTGAACAAGTAAAAAATTGTTGGCTATCCCAGTCTATAGCTACTCTTCTGTATATGTATACATTAAGAATAATAAATATTACGATTGATTGTTTTGTGGGGATTGGATCAACTTTTTCTAAATTTGAGAATGGGATATTGGCAAAAATTGGTATAAAAATAATTTGTCTAAAATATGAGCTCGAAGGAGTGAGTTTTAGAGGTTTTCCAATACATTACACACTTTTAAAATGTGTATTTTTTAATTGTATAATTGATATATTTTGTATATTTTTTTGTACTGAGGGGTCCCTTGGTCAGTTTTGCTTGACCGCCTAATACAGGTTTACTGCATAAATATGGTTCCAACTCAATTTGGAAGACTTCAAAAATGGTACTGGGAAAATTGTGTGTGGTAGAAAATTGCCCGAGGAGGAAAATAGACTGAGACAGAATATTGTCATTAATAAGCCTAATTTTTATTATCTTTTAAGATACGAAGTTAAGTATAATTAAAACCATGACACTCTTGAAATTGCCAGAAAATAAATAAAGTTTTATCTTAAAGAAGGTTTATATTTGCATCATTTGCTCTAATAATTAAGAGGCTTAATTTACTAAATTAAGCTTTTAATAGCATGATTTGTTTGCACTTTTAAATAGCGTTTGATTGAAACTAAGGGAGGATGGTTAAAGTTTATATTTGTCTAAATCTTTTGATTAAAATAATTTCAACTTTATTTTTGTTCAAACGTTCATAAAAAAGATACTTTTTACTATTATACTTTGAATTAATAAAAAATGGTTAGAATGAAAAAACTAAGCTGTGTCTCATTTGTTTTTTGTTCCAAAGTCTTACTTTGAAATTTTCTGAGCTTTCTTTCAACAAATTTTTTAATACATATTTGACTAAAACTTTGTGTTCATCCTCGGGGAATCGTCCTGGTACCATCAAAAACACATTTTTTTTTTTGCAATCTGGCCTGTATTATTTTTTCATCTTATTACAACCTTTCAAGTACCCCAAATTATCGAGTTCTAACATTTTAATTTTCGACCCACATAAGTAGTACAAAGGAAGTAATGTTACTTTTAATTTTTGAATCCCTACCTCTTCATTTTCATCGTCCTTAGAAGACACCCCGCAGATACTTATAATGCAATTAATGTATTTTTGCAACTGCGTTAACTCTCCCACTTCCACAAATAAATAATGATTAGGTGCATACTACCCATAGTTTGAGAGGAAATACCTCTTTAGTTTTGTATATCAACGTATTTTATTTTACATAAAAAACATAATATTATGTTTTGTAGGACCATAATACATTCAAGCCTCTATTAAGAGGTCGGGCAAGGGAAACTAAAAAAGTAATCACCACGTATAAGTAAGCTCTTAAACAAGGTTTGACTTTTTTGAACCATTCAGATATTGAAAGGAGTGGTTAAAAGAATACATCAAAGGATAAAATTTACGTCGGGGTAGTAATGGCCGACAGGATAGCATTCATTCTCGGGAAGAATGTGAGAGAAATATTTATTGATGGGCATATACAGGGTTCACAGATGAAATCCAGGGCCTCTTTGGTCACCTTGAAACCAAATTATGTCGTCATCAATGACATGTGTAGCTAAAGCACAGCACAACATAAAAAAATCATGGTCCGTTATACGTTCGATGCTAAAGAGTTGATAGAAAAAAAAGGGTGTATATATCTTAATACAAGACCAAGGTACTAAAATTACTGTTTAAAAAAAGTATTTTAGTATTTGAGTTTGAAATTTTAATAATTTGAAGAATTATAAATCAAATATTTTTCTTAGTTATATATAATGTTATATTCATGGATATTAAATATAATTTTTTTTTTCCTATTGAGCATAAAATGAATTTAGGGAACAAAAGTGATGACAAATAGACATTCTTCATCTACTAAAAATAACAGGGATAATCAACAACAGTCTTAGAGATTGCCATAAAATAATTTTAAATACAAAACTAGCGAAGTAAAAGGTTGCAATTTGACACTGGAAAACATTATATTATTATTCATTTTTTTAAGGGACTGTTTTTATTATTATAAAGTTGTATTTCTTCAATTTCTCGCATTTTTTTTTGTTTTTTGTTAAGGAAAAATTATTTTCTCGAATTAAAAAAGAATATGGAAATAATTTAATAATGTAGATGTTTGACAATCTGTATTTTTCAAAAAAACAAGAAATTTTTGGGTTATGAAAGTAATTTTCATGTTTTTCGATAAAAAACTTTTAGAAGCACAACAAGTTTTTGTTTCATTAACCTTATATCGTGGTGTGAGTGTCAAAGTGTTGTAATTCAAATGCTTACTTCATAGAAAAAGCTTGAAAACTTCTTTTTTTTTTTAATGAATAATGTTCTTTTCCAATTTTTACGATAAAATTTATTTGAGAACTTCATTTCATCAGTCTGAATGTCTCTGATTTTAAATATTAGACTGTTATAATTACATATAGGAAATAATACTAATATTTTAAATTTTTACGAGAATGTTATTCCCAACCCTTGAAATGTAAACATTCCTACACTCAATGCTATTAAAGTTGTTGTTTTTTCAATCAGTGGCAATAATCAAAGCTTATAAAGGTCAAGTTATAGTTGCTATTTATAGAATATAAAGATTATCATTGTTAGTATATGTAATATATTTAAGATAAAAATATTAAAATTTAACAAATAACGTAAATGTACAAGGAAAAAAATTCACAAAACAAAATTACCCAAAAATGTAAGTAATATATATTCATAAATATGTCACACAAAAAAATAATTCACATCACAAAACTAACTTTTACCTTTTCCGGAGACTTAATCAGATAGTTTCTGAAAGGAATCCAAATCTCTGATCCAAGGAGGGGTATATACTTTTTAAATCTCAGATCAAGAGAAATGTAAATTCCTAAGTTTAAGTAATCATCTATCACCTTAAGACTGGGATGGATGAACTTTTTTTTGGAGAAGGAGAGCAGTACATATTTATTAACATTTATAGGGATTCTCCGGGTAACACTCCAGTTAAACAAATTTATTATAAACATCACCGACAGCATTTAAATCAGAGTAGATGGAGTTTAAGGACAATGACTAAAAAAAATTAAGGTAACGGTGTAAAAAATAAGAATGAAAAAAAAAGCTATGAATATTAGAGGTTACTTCTCATTTCCTAATGTTATATATATTTTTCGTACTCATCTCTCCCTTCAAATGATTACTTCGTTTTTGCAGTAGAGTTTTTGCATTATAATTATTATTAATATTATAATCAGGAAATCTAACGCAAAATGATACTTTCTAAATCTCTTGGATTTCCATGACATGACAAGAGTGACATATGAAAGAACTCTCTACGATCATCCTTCAACCCTTTAAAATAATATTATTTTCCTTAGTTCTACATATATTGATATTACATTATAAAAATGTTATACCTATATGTTTAGTATTCATTATTTGAAGGTAATTATATAACATAAAATAGTACATACTTTTTACCAATATATTTTAACTGTATATTAAATATGTACAAGTCCTTTGAAATCATTTTTAAGGGAATGAAGATATAATTCATACATACGCAGATATATATTTTAAAGGTCACTTTTGTTTTATAATGTAAGATTGTAGGGTTTCATTTGACAAAACTCTTTTTTAATTGTTGAAAGTTTAACCGAAAAACTTTTGTGTGCATTACATGAAGCATCTGGGTATTTTAAGCATTTTTAAGAAATCTATATAATATAAACTATGTGGTTGCCTTTTGTGATTAAAAGGGTCTTAGTTTTGGTAAATTCATGACTTTATCTCCCTATTTTATTAACACAATTCTGCCTTTAATGTGTTATTTAGGTTAAAAAGCTATTTGCTGCATAAATTACAAAACGAATTGTAAATTAAAGTAATTTACTGGAATGTAAAAAAAAAAAGTGTAGTTAATACTCTCAACGGTGGTTTTATTTTATTTTAATTATCTGTAATCATTATTCTTCAATATAAAATAGTCCAGTTTATAGATGGAACTAATAAAAGGGACTACTTGAGATGTTATTCTATATTTTACAGATATTATATAATACCTAGGTTATTATGTAATATAACTTAATATTTGACGAATGAAAATTACTGAATTACCCATGAAAAAAAGAGACTCACAATTTTCATAAGTTTAATTTCTTAATTACTTGTCAGAATGATATAAAACTTGGGCAATAAACACATAACTCATTATTTTTAAACTATGGTTTCTAAAAATAGGAATCGTTTCTGTTTTATCTACTTTTTATCTCCTTGCATTTTTTAATGGTATTTCATGCGTGTATTGGCCTATCATCCATAACTTCTCATTACAGGAATGATAATAAAACGTCTATAAATACATCAAGGCCGTCCTAGAAATTTGAATAAATAATTTAATATTTAAAATATTACACAAAGACGGTTTACTTAGGGAAAACTTATGAAGATTTTGTTCATTCGGTAAGTTTGTATATAAAAATGTTTTTCCCATTATAAAATTAGATAAAAATTCAGTAGATTGCAAAGAACTTCTATGATTGGAGTGATAAAAATCCGAGACACTCAAAACATTTTAGGAAGCCATTTTAGATACCATCCAGGCTCTATTTGGAAAAAAATAATTATTGCTTTATTGTTACATATTCAGATTTGTTATCTATTTTTAACAACAATACTAAATGATTTCAGATCAGTAACCTTGGAAGACGAAAGCGGTAAAAATGCTTAATAAAACTGATAAATCAAAAAGATAGAACATAATCCTCTCGAACAATTGCTCTACTTATTAATGGAAAAGAACAGTCCGATGGTTTTCCTTTTTGAAAAACTTTTGAAAATCCGGATTGCGCAAACTCTGTCTCGGCTTTTATGAAATCTTAGCAAATATTATTAAAATGATACTTTTAAATCAACTTTAATTAAATGAATAAAATACTCAGTCACTTGTTTTTTCTATAAATATATTATTTTGGGTTTTTTAGATATAAAGTATTTTAATTAATATAATTAAAAATTAAGTTTATGCATTGAAAGTTTAATAATAATAAGTAGTAGTAGCTTTAATTAGTGTATTTTAAAATAGTAGAAAAAAGGATCTACTGAACATTAAGCCCCTCCCTTCTTTTGAATGTATTGGATCAAGCCTTACTTGAAATTTGAAATTTTAATATGCCTTATAAGTATTAGAACAGTAAAAAGAGTCAAAGCCATTGTAAAATACTTTTTTAACATGATAGACAGGTTTGGAACATATCAAGAGCAGAGATAATTTTAGTATACGAAGATTTTCCCACCTTCACAGCTTGGTAAGCTCCATCCTTGACTTTAAAAGCCGTTCAACAATCCCTTAACCCTACGTTACTTTCCTCAAAATCTTAATGCGAACTATTCCCTCCATTCTAACATTAAAATTGATATTTTAGAAGTATAAAACTTTAGTGCTCCCCGTTTTAGCCTAACTAGATTTAAAAGTGGTACACATGCAAAGTTTTAGGCTCCTAGGCCCAACAGTGTGGGTATCCATTAATGGGCACAATCACAAACTGTATTTTATATATGTACATACAGATCAATGAACAAATTGAATACTTTTTTATCAATATATTTTATTCCAATGAATTCATAGTCTAAAATAGTAGTTGAATAAAAAACTATTAAATGTAGTAGACAATAGAGTATAGATTATATCTAAACTAAAAAATGATTAGGAAAAATAAGATGTTTTGTAGAGAATAAGGCATCTCCCACTCCACTTCTGTCTCCTTTTCTCATGTACATCGTTTGGAGCATTTAAATAATATGAACGTCAAGAAAAAGCTCTTTAAAATAGAGGTCGGCAACCTTTTGTAGAGTAGCTGCCAAACAGCTATGGAGTGTCATGGTAGAGGGCCAAACAACTATCGCTGAAGAATCATGATGGGAAACCATGTAAAATAATCTATAATTGATCGTATGGGTGTTTAAAGAAAACAAAGATTCAATATAATTTTAATTAAACAATGCCAAAAAAATTTACTATAGGAGTTATAATAAAGAAATAAAATATAAACACAATTTAAAAGAAAAATCTATGTATTTTGAAAAAAAGTACTAATTATATTATAAACCCTTTATTTCTGCTTATTTTGTGACATTTTTTCTATATCAGGTGAATCATTTGTCGATGACTGGAGTAAAACTTTTATAATGATTATCCAGAGTTTCATAGTGCCGTTTAATGTTTGAAACTTTCATTCTGGATTAGTATGCCTACATTTAGATGATTGTCTATAATAAGATGGCGGACCAGTCAAAAATCAATCATGGTCCAATATTGTTCGTGGGCCGGTGGTTGTCGACCTCTGCTTTAAACCCTCAATAATTAACTCCATCATTTGTTAATAACCCGGAAACCAGTAAAGTATCATCCAACAAAAATAGGATACAACAAGGATAAGTAAGGTTGACAATCATATGTTTACCTAAAAAATTGAAATCCTTAATAATTATGCTTATACTTTATTTCAGCCGAATATTAATGAAAATAAATAAAGAATACATCAAGGCTCCAATTTCAGAAAATGAGTCATAGCAAAAAATTGGATCTACTCACTACCTCAAAGAGGTGTAGCTATTGCAAAGTTTTAAATTTTTTTATTGTTATTGGCTAACTGAATTGTTTTTTATTTTTATTTTCTGAAGCTGTTGTGTCCATTCGTAAATTTTTGAGGAGAGAAGATATAGGTAACTATGAGTGGCTGTGCTCATGAATGACACAGAGAGCAACATTGAGGATTTGTCAGGAGGGCGAGGGGGGAATTTATAAGTGTCGGGGTGTTTTTTTGGTTTTTTCCATGATGGACTCAAAATATATTATTAATGATCAACAACGGAGTAATTCCTACCTTTGTATTTGTTTGTTTCCTCTCATAGCTGCTTCCAGCTAATTTAATGAAACCTCATGTCAGCTAAGCTGCTCTTCTCCAAAACATTATTCAGATTGTCAGGGTTACCATATTCATTTTAAGGGGGAGGGGAGATACCAAAAGTACTTACAATTTAAAGCATAACATAAATTAAGAATTTGCGTTGATAGTAGAAAAATAACATGCAAGTTTCTAAAAGGATTTTTATGGTTCATGGGCTAGCTTTGCTCACATATTTATATTTTAGAATGTTTTATAATTTTTTTTTAAATGTTTCTCGAATAAATTAATCCTAAACTCATGTAACGTTGTCCTATTAAAAGGAAAAGAAAGGAATCTATAAGAAACAATTGCCTCCAACAAAATCGAAAGTAAAATAGGATAAGAGAAGGTATTTCCTTTCTTGTTTTATTGAATTATCTATCATTCACAGACACACAGTAATAAACATATTTGTTCAAGCATAATAAATGCCTACAATAAATGCATGACGCATTTTATCAATATATATAATATCCCATGGAAACTGAAAGTGTTGATGCCCGCTCGCATTGTGTATCTTCTTATATTCTCAACACACTCTCCATTCTGAATAATGAGGGTGGAAAAATACACCTATACGTTATATACTCATGTTATGTAAGTTAGACTGTTTCAGAATTAAAGTTGCAATGTATTAATAGAAAAATGGCATCATTCTATCATTATTTGGGTCAGTCTAACATAATGTAAATTAAATAATATTTTATTGCTGTTTCTATGACTTTTTGACAGAAGGGTTTTGTATATAAATACCAAATTGACTAATGCAATTATAAAAAAGTACCAAAAGACTTAGTTTGACACAAAAAAAAATTGAAAAAATTTGACATTCAAAATTTTGTAGTAAAGACTATTAAAAAAATCATTTTTTGATACAGGATAATGATAGTATAAAAACTGTGACAACAACAGAAAATAGTTAACAAATCACGGATTTTTTCGGAAAATTTGGCAGTATGATTTTGATAATCTCGGAGCTGATTGATTGAGTGTATTGAGATTAAAGATTTTGGTATTGTTTTGATCTTGTCCGTCTTGAATCGTTTATATTTCTTTTATTTGTCAACAGAATATTTTAATTTAAAATTTGCTTAAAAACTTTAGTTCATATTTTATAGCATTGTTAGGAAAACCATTTATAAGTAATATGCACATATAACTGAGTATTCAGTATACTGCTTATGTTTTTGCAAAGGTTGTCAGAAGGAAAATTCGAATGTATGGATGTACAAGCAATACAGATAAAACCATATTCTAAAAGCTTATTGGATTTGGATTTGTTTTATCTAAGCCTCAATTACAGTCTCTATATGAGGCTGAAAGCGCAAGCAGGCCTTCGCCACTCGGTACCTTGGCAAATCCTGTAATGTCTTCTTAATCTGACTGATAACGTCGTTTTCGGTATTGTAGAGGGTTCGGTTGGTTTGCATTTTGATCGCATCCCACGTAAAAAACCCATCGGATTTAGAGCTAGCAAGTTTAGAGGCCAAATGCCTGGTGAAATTGTCTTGGAGCCTTTTTAGTATTTTTTTCAATTGACTTTTTTTTTACAAAAAAAACAGCTGCATAAGTACCCGCGTTTGCCCAAAAGATCACATCAAATTGGTGTATTAGTATTGGTGTAAAAGTACTTGTATTACTCACTCTTTCAATAAAATAAAAATTATTTGGTTTAAGTTAAAATATCAACTTTATTTTGAGTTTAAAATATCAGTCAATATATACAAGAAATATGAATAATTCAAGAACGGCTCAATGTTATCTTCATATCTCACAGTACACGGATCTTTAAGCCCAATGTGCTCTGTCAATATCAACATCCCAGAAATTATAATTATCTACATGTTCTTAAATTGACTCATGTAGTTAGAAAATGCAGTCTTTAATTGATGATTTTATTGTAATGTCAATTCCGAAACAGTCTAACTGAATTCTATATTTTTACGCAAGGAGAGTTTTTAGTAAGGAGTTGTAGTAATGGAAAAAAGAAGAAGTAGTATGCACTATGTAGTAGTTAAAAAAGAATAGAGGAGGGGGTCATTGACCCTTATTTCATGTTTCATGAATTATACTTTGACAACAACTTGTCGTTAGCCGTCGCACTTCCTGACGCAATACGTACATATTTAGGTATAGTCATACTCTACGTAAAGAGAGGCCCATCACAGCAACATAATATGCATACATAACACATGTAGAAGAATATGTAGGTACTTATTAGTGTTGAGTCTCGATCCCATAACGATTATTTAACGGTTCGGTCTCAACTCCTTATGTATTTTATTTGATTCATGTGTCTTGGAGTCTGCAATTCAAGTAGTTTGACCATTTTTGACTCAAAAACTTTACGGATACAATTGCAAATATTTAAAGAATGGATCATTCAACAACAAAAAATGAAAATCTATTACGTATGATCTACCTATGGTACGACGTTATAAAAGTATTAAAATCCCGCGTTTAAAAAAATTACACAAAGTAATTTAATAAACATCAACAAAAACAGTTGGGCAGTTAGTTAAAATAATAAAAAAGTTACCAATCTGACCAAAAACTAAAAAATCTAGATATTTAAATAAAATCCCAAATCTTCCATTTTAATCGATTAAAAAAAACACTTTTAGACAAGATTTATGATAGGAAAAAAATAAGACAATTTGGATCACGCATAAACCTAGTGGATGTTATTAGGTTGTGTTATATTAAGCTGGATTTAAACCGTCGTTCCAAGGCCTACATACTGAAATTTAATCATCGTGTAATTGTGGATCTATATTTTTCCGGTCTCACTCTATTGCCCAATTTTGTGCCCATCACAATTCTGAGAGCTTTTTAAAGAATGAGACGTCCTGACACTCGAATTCAAAATTCTTAAGGTTCAAAACACTGATAAAAGGGGAAAAGACAGAAAACGTGGCAGTGGACAGTTAAAAACAGTGTAAGTATTTATTTTAGTGAAGTAACATCATTTCCAATTCATATATTGTGTTGTTATAGACCAGGGCATCCGCAGGGCGTGGGCTTGAGTGGCTGTAGTCCCACCCCATTAAGGAATTTTTTGTGTTTCCTAGATTTTTTCTTGTCATTCGGGGAAATTATGCAGCAGAGCAAAAAATTTAGTATTTGAATTTTTTTTTCAAAAATGTAATTCTTTAGTGAATAGGCCAGGATTTTTTTTTTTTTTTTACGAAAATGTAATATTTGTAACATTTTTACAAAATATTTAATTTATAAAATTTAATTGAGAAGCTATGGATTTTTGAAAATTTTCTACCAAAAATTTAATATTCAATTGATTTTTTATTTAATTTTATATTACAAATTTAATTTTGATATTCCAAAAACCACGTTCTCTGTAAAATATAATCCTGTGGACCCCCTGATAGCAAAATTGTATTTTTTGACTATTATTTAAATATTAAAGAATCACTTTTTTTTTCTTTTCTTTTTTTTAATCTCTCATCACTAATCTATACGAATGATAACAAAATTTCATTTTCCATGATTTTTTTTTTTTTTTTTCAAAAATACACATTTATTGAGTTTTAATTTTATCCTTAGGATATTAAATAACACTATATGGATATGAATCTCAAGGACTTCTAATACCGTTTATTTTTACCAAAATCCATAAAAATAGATTCGTAGATGTAAATACATTTTTTTTTAAAGAAAAAAATAGAAAATGTAACTTTTCCAACGGGATATTATTTCTTGCTGCATCCCACCTATTCTTGGTCACAACAATCCTTGAAACATAATTGAATTGGGGAAAGTTTTGAAAGAAAATCATCACAACGGTTTACATCTTTTTAGAACTATTTGTATTTATATATATAATACATTTGACCAATTAAATCTATATAAAGAAAAGTGATAATTTAACCACAACTTCAAACTGCAACAACGTAAAAAATAATGCAATTTAATATTATACATTGCGGATTCGGATGTAAATTAAGGAGCCATTGAAAAAGAGCTTTTAAACAACTTTTCAAAGCAACTGTAATATATAAAAAATTATGAGGAATGCATTTGCAAGGACTCTGATTGCAAATCGTTTATATTCGCACTGGGTAGGTTTAAGTTGTTATCCTTGAAATATTTTATTTTTATATTCTGTTCGTTAGCTTTACTATTACTCAAAACTGTTGTTTAGGAGGGGGAAATTATCTTTTTTGTCAAGAAAAGTTATTTACATTTGCAATCATGGATCAATTGTTAAATATTTTTGTTACAAATAGGTTAATTGGAATGGGATTAAAAAAATTGTTAGTAGAAAACTCATATCACGACGAATTAAATATCCTTTATTATTTTTTAACCCATCACAAAATTGCCGTTTTTGTATTTCTTATGACTGGCAATTGAAGAAACATATAAGAGTATAAAATAAAGATATTATAATCCTATGAAGTAAAAAAAAAACTTTTTGAGAAAAATACTCAATCAAAAGCAGAGCTTTATTCGAACCGACCTTGTCAAAGTCCACATCAATCAAAAAATAGCTCATATTCTAAACTCCAGAACAAAGGTCGGCAACCCCTGTCCCACAAGAGAATTTTCACTAGGCCGCCATATTATCATGGACAATCTAAATATAAGCATACTAATCCAAAATACAAGTTTTTAAAGTAATTTTATGAGCATATGTGCTCATAAAAAACGGAGAGTGGCAATGATGATTTCCTCGGTAGTGATACCTTATCAGTATAAATCCTTGTTAAGCTCATAGTAGAATTGAGGATGGACATCAGAGAAAATCCAGTCTATATGTCCTTGCTACATCAGAAATGGAATTTGTGTATATTCCCCTTCTCTCAAAGATGTTTTGAGCTGATATAATAAGACATGATTTTGCTTAGTTGTTCTCCTCCCAAACATTATTCAAATTGTCATTGCAAAATGGCAATACAAAGACCCAAAATTAGGTGTATTTCTTTATTCACCCCAAAGACTTAAAAATCATTATAATTTATTGTACTTACTGATTATCATATTTTCTCCATATTTGACTTCTTGTGATGAAGTGACTAAATAGTTCAGAAATATACTCGTGTTCGGATTTTAAAGAAGTAACGACGGAGGGATAAGGTCATTCTTATCCATTGTTAAACTTCAATTTATTTATTTAGTCGTAAGGGTATTTTCCATGTTTAACCTGATTTAATTTGGATTCAAAAAATAAATGCTTAGCACGCTAATAAGATACAAGAGCAGAGAAACAAAAAAAAATCCAAAAAATTACTTATGAAATATTGAAATTGACAGTTTCTGCATTTTCTTCACCATGATATTATAGTGGCACATATGTACATAAAGATAACAATTGAGTAAGATTGACAGGCATTTCAGTTCATATTTTAATTTCAATTGCTTGAAATCCCAGTAACATGTGCAATGTATTTTTCTCAATTTGTCTATTCTTGCTTCTTTAGGCCGACTCACAAAAAACCTTTTTTGATACATTGGTATGTTTTTATCCTTTTTTCTCGTGCTTTTGGGTGTCAAGAGTATGGATATTGATTTTTTGGGCTTTAAAATTTACGAAACCTCTCCCTCATGGTTTTTAAAAATATAAAAAAAGCGCCGGTATTTAAAGTTAACAATTATCTTTATTCAAAACTATGAAATAATATTTACTTATTTACATGTTTGGTTTCGACTAGTGGCTAAAAAAAAATCCAATATTGCAGACTCATTTTACAATATAATAAAACATTATGATAGAGTATAATAAAACAATAAGATAAAATGTAATGAAATAATATGGTGAAATAAAATAATATAATGTGGTGTGGTCTGGAATTAAAGTAGATATTAATTATTTTTTAAAAGTCTCTTAAAACCGTAAAGTGAAGACGTTCTTCTCACCTCTTCGGGAAGGTTGTTCCATGTCCGTATAGTTCGATTGCTAAAGCTATGTTAGAGGTAGTAAGTATTTGCCGATGGGTGAACTAAGTAAAAATCGGAAGACGACTTAGTGTTGTACACCTTACTATATACTTTGTGCTTTATATTACCGGTAGTCAGTCCATTAATAACCTTAAACATCATAACCACCTTCACTTCACCACACAAATTCTCTGAGGTCATGTTTGGCCTCCTCTTTTCAGTGGCAAACAAGCTTTGGTTCGTCAGTATACATATATATTTTGGATCGGAGGTTGTCACACAGGTTGTTGATATAGACCAATAAGAGGGTAGGTCCAAGAACACTACCCTGAGGTCCACAGGATGGGACACCTATTAAAGCTGATCCAGTCCCGTTTATCAGAACTCGCTGTTTTCTATTTCTGAGCCCAAGATAAAATCCATAAAAATAGTTCAGCCCCAATCCCAATGCAGTATGTGTTTGAGCCCGCACCATGTCCAACGCCTTGCTGAAGTCAAAATATAAGACATATGTATCCAATGAGGAGTCCCTACTTCGAGTGGCATCATCCCAGAATGATTATAGGTTTGTAAAACAAGATCTTCCACTTTGACATCCATGTTATCTGGGAGATATCAAATTGTGCTTGTCAAAAAAAGTTTGACGAACATTCTTATGGCTTCCTTTCTTGTGTATTGGGATAATATTGGCGAAATTCCAGTGAAATTGTCACCATTCCCTCCTGAATCGACATTAAAATAGGAATCTTTAAGGTCCATGAAGCAGGATTTCTAAAAACTCGAAGTAAAAAAAAAAATATATTCATCCTGTAATTTGACGCTAGGACATATCTTTGCCAAAGAATTGTGGAAGAAATGTAGCTTCTTTTGCAAAGAGGAAAGGAATTTTAAATAAATTTAGAGTTAAATTTCTGGTTTCACAGAGTACAGAAAGTTTATATATGTTTTAATAATAAAAAACATCAAATTTTGTTTCAGTATAAATTGGACCCCACAAATAAGAAGAAGTTAACCATTTTATAATTAACATATCAAAGCTTAGAAGCTCAAGAACTCACCTTCCTGGCAATATAATAGAAAATGCTGTCAATTTTATACAGAAGTCATAAATGTTTTAAACAATTCCCCAAAGTGTTTTTAGTTGTTAGCTATAAGTAATTTTCTTCTTTGATTTTTGTCCTAGATAGTTTTAGTTTGATGCTGTATTCAGTTTTATTTTATGAAGTTAGAAAATAAATATTATATTATGGTATTATTATGGAAAGATACAGATTTAAAAAAAGTCTCGCTGTCCAAAAAAAAAAAATCATTCTCTTGACCAGTGTTGTTTCGAGCCCTTTGAAGGGGGGGGGAGGTTTTGATCCCCCTTAAAGTTTATGAAATTATCTCCTTTATCATTTTTATCATACCTTATATCTAATTATAAGTCTATTTTCGGCGTTACTTTATATTAAATCCAAAATGTTTGAATAAATCAGTCTGAAATTTAGCTAGTAGAGGTATAAAATAACCGAGTATGTTATTATGAAATTTTTTTGGGCCTCCGAGGTTAATAGAACTTGTTTTCTACCAAAATAAAACCTCTGTTCCCTTCCTTCTTTCTCTTTTCCTCTATTTTCATTCTTTATTTCCGTTTGCTTCTATTCAGCCCTATAACACAGGCACACTCTGCTAGTATATATATAAAATAAACGTATGTATATAAGTAATTATTTAACGGTGTTGATAATTTTTGGGACTAAGCCCCCAAATGATAAAGTGACACCTTAGAAAATTACGAAAACAGAACAATATCAAGAATTGTTTTTTTTAACACGTCTATTGCTTCTTTTTAGAGTTACAAGAAGTAGTTCACGACATTGATTGAGGTGTTGAGGAAACGACAAATTTTGCTAAAACAATATATTAAAATAACAACCCACAACAAATCCTTGGTGTTACCCTCCGTTATTCAAAGATCACACTTATGCGTAGCTAATCACTCAATTTGTTTTTTTTTGGTTCTGTCTTAAGTGATTTTTTCTAGACCTATTTTTACCAATTTTTTTCGTTCTCACTTTATGGAAGGATTTTTATTTTTGGTCTCATATATATTTTGAGAGACCATTTTTTTTTCTATATCAAGTCCATTCATTTTTTTCAAAAAAAATCAAATTTACATGATAAGTTCTAGAACAAATATAAGGGACGCCAGGATCAAAATTAATCCGAGCTATCTCTGTTTAAACTTTGTATAACGTCATTGTACTTGGAAAAAACATGTCATAAACAATTTATCCGTAAAATCGGTCAAACCCGATTTTTTGGCACCGAACTATACTGAATTTTTCATTTGGACCAATTTAGACCGAATTTTTATATGAGACCGGTCAAGGCCGAGCTTTTTTGTTGGACCGAACTAATTCGGTCCAACAAAAAATATAACGGTCTCAGATCGTTCTAGGATTTCCATACCGAACCCAACACTACTTAATACATAAACAATCAATTATACAACATATTGAGATTTTATGGGCTATGGAGTATTTTAGCTCGTTTATTAACCTCTTCTTATGCACATCCATTTTTTTAAATTTTATAAAGTACTTACCACTTTTTTTTTTTTTTTTTTTTTGCTCCAAGTATATTATACTACCTTTTTTTTCTTCATATTGTATTGGTATATGAATTAGGGTACAGCCGGTGACGCAGTTTCAAATATTCATAGTTTATGTTTTACTCACTAGTCGCCCTTTAGTTGAATCAATGTTACTTTTTACAGACTTATTCACAAAATTAGCAAGGTTTTTTGAAGGATGTGTCACTCGATTGAGTAAATTGTGTCTCTTGGTCACATAATGAAATGCCCTAATCTTCTTTTTAGGAACGTCCTTTTAGATTGAAGGAAGATAGATTTGACGCTATTAAAATACCCAAGAGTACATCTTTGTTTTATTAATAGAGAAGATGATGATCAGTTGCATCCCGGCTTGATTTTTTAAAGGAGGAGGGAGAATGTAAAAATTGTAAATATTCCCGTTCTTATAGAGTGATTATTATTTCCATTGCAATTGAAGGAAAATAGCAAACTCTGTATTTCCAATCGCAAAATGGGACTCCCAAATAAAAAAACATAAAATATCTACTGTCTATGAAAATCTATCCCTATAACGTCCAACTTAACTATACATATATCAGATACTAAAATGTAGGTACGTTAAAAACATAGAGGGTGTTACTACAAAAAAATTCACAATCGCATTAAGTAGTTCTACCATATGATTCTTTTTAAAACTAGTTATTCAGCTGGGTTTTTTTATTTGATATATTACTTATTATTGATTTGAATACTAATAGTTTATTCAATAATATAAAATTTCGGTAGATTTAGAGTTAAAGTTTAATAAATTGAACTTATTCTTAAAGATTCCATCTACATCACTGTCCGGAAAATTAATAAACTTTGTGAGTTATGGCTACATTGTTTCATTATTAGTATTCTGTTTTCAAATTTTGGACCCCAATATTTTTGATATTAATTAACTTCTGAGTCTCTTTTGTTGATCTAAAGAATATTGGAATGATATGAGGTAAACTTATAGTCTTTTTTTCTTTTACGTGCTCATATTTATTATGCTATAATTAATGACAATATTCATAATTCCAAGTGCAAGATAAATTATTTAGTATGAATAAGTATACGTTGGTATATTTGTTATGACGATGTTTCCAAATTTGATGCACCATCTAGTGTTTAAATAGACTAAACAAACAAATAATCATGAAAGTGTAACGATTACGGGTAATAAAAGTGTCTAATTCTTTACTTAGAAAAATTATAATTACTCCGTCTATATCCCACAAGGAAAGGTAATTTTGGCGTAATTGCATTTTTTCAGCTAAAATTAAATAATAGTTACTTGTTATATAAAAAAATACAAAATTATGATTTTCTGTGTATGTTTATAATGTATTAAAAAGATGCAATTCCTTCATTATAAATCATACAATCTTATTTTTATAGTGTAGATCAGTGATTCTTTATTTTTTTCCAATCAGAACATCATTCAATTATTTATAAAATCTCAAGGCACTCCTGTGTAAAATACGATTAAAACAAGTACATTGAAAAATGTTTTGTTTATTTGGATGGGACAGAAATGAACAGATCATAAATACCTGTAAATTAATAACTTTACTTTAAAGCCCCTTTAAAAGCACATACACAAAGTTAATAAAGGATGTGATGGGATTTGAGTCGCGGAAACTAACTGAGTTAAAAACATCATAACTTTGCCAGAAATGTATTTATTAACCAAGAGTTTTTTCTGGTTGCACAAGAATATAAACAAAATAGTGATATTCAATGAAACTGCTTTGTACTTGGTCATGACCTCAATACGGTGTCTGAACTACAAGCAGCCCTTGGTGACCTTGGGAAGGTTACTGAAGACGGCCTTGATCCTATTGATGAGGATGTCCCTGCTCTTACAGGTAGTCCAGTTGGTATCTCTCTCCATCGTACCTCACACATGGAAGACCATGGGATTAAAGTCTGGCGAGTTAGGAGGCCGAAGATCAGGTGAGGTGAAGTCAACGCAGTTGTCAGCAATACATTTTTGCAACTATCGTGTATCTTGTTTAACATCGGATGTAACTTGTACCTGATGTCCTCGTTCATAGAGTTTCTTATACCCTTCTTCATTGACATTCATCTCCCTTCCCAGGGCTCTCATAGACTCCCTGGTGTTGTTGTCCGCCATCTTCTGGACTTTGTCAATGAAGAACAATTCTTCTCGAACGTTCTTTTCTAGAAGTCAAAGCTTCAAAGACATAATTTGACTCAATCAAATTACGTTTCACTTTACGGAAAAAAGATTCAGCAACACTCAAAAGCTTAATTATAACTGAATAATAGAGTCCATAACATTTAAATATGTATACATAAGGAATTTTTAATAAGTCAATGACCCCTTCTTCATGACAAAAAAAAGGGAAAAAAGGCAAAAATAAAAATGGTGGAGTTAGGGAAAGTTGAATTAAAGACATTGAATAAATTAGTATATTATGCTTCATTTTTGTACGAACCAAATTGTACAATCTTTTTTTGTTTAAATTTGTGTTTCCCAGAAATAATAAAAGTAAGTATATATATATATTTAAAAGTACACGCATGCTTAGCAAAAAATAAAGTCACTATTTTATTATTACTATATCTACCTATGACCCACTTTTTAAGGTAAAAAAAATATGCCTCAAATGTTTCATATTTTGCATGGCAACAGGAAAAAATATATACGGGTAAAGGATAGTGCGACTTTTTATAACTGAAGGACTTCTACATATTATGTATATAAATGTCTGCCTATATAATGAAACATTAGATGGGATATTTGATAGGAGTCATTCATAGGTAAAACTAGCAACCAATAAGTATAATGTATTTATTAATTAAATTAAAAATATATTTTGTTAAAAAGAGAAATATCAAAACCAAAAATGAAGGATTTATATTAAAAAAAGAAGAAAGTTCCCTCTTTTTTTCCCCTCATATGTGGATGTACATACAACCGACAATTTTCATACACCTATTTGTGTCTATTATAGGCTCTGTATTCAAATTTGTGGGATAATTTAAGATACCCCATAATTTAGTACCTTTATTTGATTTAAGAGACTTATATTTGCCCCGATATGGTCTTTCAAATAAAATAAGTCGGTGTCTCATATTTTATTGTGAGGATATAAATTTTGGGTACTTTAAGTGCAGTTAGCGACGTAAAAAAGGGTTCATAACAATAATTTGTTGATATAAATTTTGAAAAAAAATCCTTCTAGCATGCTTTTGTGTTGAAACGTCCCAGACTATTGGACCTCCTGATATATTAATTTTCTGTTATGTAACTTCGCTCAACGGTCCTTGTAATCTATTTTTACTCACTCATTTAAAGCACAAACCTTTTTAAAAACCATAGATAAAAGAAAACCCCCCATTTGGCAAATCATTAACTGCAATCATAAAATGACAAATATTCGTTTGAATCTCCTTGTGTACCTAATTATAGGTATATATATATATATATAGTAATACATACTTAACGTTAGTATTATACAAACATAATAACCCATAAACGGTTTTTTAGTAGTGGATGCAGTAACAGTTACCTGGGTGCACTTTTGGATAGTCTGTTGAAGTTTTTAAAAGATTGTGAAGTGAATAAAAATATATATTAAGAAAAAAAACATCTTAAAATAATTTATTAGTGAAATACTTATTGTGATTATTACATAATATTTTGTGAGTTTACACAAATACAATCTGGAACAAAGATCAAGAAAAGGACTCCATTTAATTTTTTTACGTCATAAATAGACAGACAATCCAATAGACATAATGTTTATAAAATATAAATTTTCCATTCAAAATTCTGGTATGAGGTGAATAACCAAGGACATGGAGTTTTTCAGTACTTTAGTGCTACAGGTGTACATACAAACTTAGACCGTTTTTATACTAAATTGGTATTTCGGCCGGTACTTACAACATCATTACTTCATATACACATTGGCTCACTGATGGCATTACACCCCGAAATTAGGATCTAGAATATATTACTTTATAAGACGATGCAAAAATAAAAGTTGGTTTTACTATAAAAAAGTCATCAAATATCTGCCTCCAACAAAAATTTAGTTATCGCTGTTTTGATTCGATCCTAAACAATACACTAACTTCATGTACTTAAAGTAGACTAATCTCTTTATTCAACCTATGAATACATATTTACGGTGTCAGGAAAAAATGGTAAAATAAAAAAATGACAGTGGAAAAAATAGCAAAATTCTTTTAAACTGATAAACTATCACCAATATATTATATATTAAGATTAGAGAAAAATAAACAAACACGACAACGTTTCGAAAGGAAGAAGTACCAATCACTTAATTCTCTGTTATCAATTATAATATTATTAGTTTAAATTTAAATTGGACAGGACTCATGGATTTTCTTTGTAATTTTTCCTAGACATTTTTCCTAAAATCCATATTTAAATATGATTGTATAATATTCATACTTGATATTATATCATCACCTTCCTAAGTTCTGTCTCACTTGAATTATCTTGGACCTTCTGAATCAGAGTTCATATTCATGCCCGTTTCTTTCTACACAATCTATTTCTTCTCCCTCCTTTAGTCTTCCGAAACGTCTGTTTCTTCATAAAATATTTCCCTTATTCAATCAAACATGATATCTTCTATCTTTTTATAATTTTGCATTATCACCTCCGTTCCTCTCCTCAAGTCTGGTAAATCCCTTTTACTATTATTAAATTGGAGTTTCTCCTTCCACCTTTGCTCTTCCATTCTCCTCAAACATACTTTTTGTTGTTTTTCAGATCTTGGCCGGATCTTTTAATGGATGGGTAAACCATATAATACTAGAAACCTGTAAGCGAAAGCTCAAGTGCCCACGCTACAAAAATTTGGTAGTAGAACTGAGAAAATACTACAACGTAGTGCTGGAAAATAGTGTAAAAACTAAAAAGACTGTAGCACTATCAGTCCGGTCCTAATAAAATTTATCAGTTTTATGAATCTTTTGTAGAAACAACAACAGTTGAAATTACGTAGTCACTACTAAATGAACTGAAGTTATATCATAATTCATCACCTCTTTCAGAGAGGTAAAATAACTGTAGGAGATGTGGGACTAGAACATATTGTTATACGTTCTAGCTATCATTAATTATTTTCTTAGTTCTTATATTCTTCAATACTAGCTATGAGTCAAAAAAAATAAAAGGATAGTTAGGACCAGGAGGACTGAAAGACCGATGTATCAGTCCTTAAGATCACTGAATGGTAAAAAAGATCGAACGGATAAAAGAAAAATAGTGAAAGAGGAACAAAAATAGACTGATAAGCCAATCAGTCCTAGGACTGATCCAATACTACTACAATGATATAACATAAGTTCAATAGGCCAATTGTCATATTTTTATTGCAAAAAAAGGAACATTTATTAGATTTTAATAGTCAAACATATTCCTACTGGCCGAAAAAATCTTTACACTTCGTTTTTTCTAGATAAATCAAGGATTTTGTGAATGCATTAAAATTGTTCACGGTCAAATATTAAAAATACACGAAAAATGGAAAAAACAAAAAAACTAGATCTTCCTTAGTGTCTTAGAAGACGAGAAAATGTCATTTAAACGTGATCAACGAATTTTGGTCCGTGCACTTTTGGACGCTGGCAAGAACGAATGACAGGTATTTGTCCTTTAAAGAGGTTGATAAGTCTCTCCAGACTCTCCCTACCACAAAGCCCCTTCATCTGTCATGTCCCTGGGCTTTATGGCCTCAGATGGCACTGTTATTCTCTACATCTGGTTCTCGGTCGGATATAGGCTAACAGGGACCGACTACTTGCAGACTTTGGAGGGAAAGTTGTTACTAAGGGTCCAGAGACATAAATGTGCTGTTCCAGCAGGATAGTGCACCTGCACACACTTCAAAAAGGCCCAGAAGTGGTTGGAGGACAACTTGCCTTTCAGGCATCCCTATTCACCAGATGCCAATCCATTGGACTGTCATTCGTGGGTGCATAATGAGTCCAAGGCCAGTACCGTCAGTCAACCAAATATCAACAACCTCAAGAATACCGTATCCAGCACTTGTGTGGCCGCCTGGAAGCCATCATTGATACCTAGGAGGGCTACATCGATTATTAGTGTAGGCAAGATATCTTATTAGTTATTTTTATTTTATTGACATCCTTATTACAACTAAAGGGAGCGGGGGATCAAATTGTTGCCTACTTTAAACCTTGATAACTTGAAGACGACATTATCAAATAAAAAACCGGTTACCAAATAGAAAAGCTATTCTCGTAAGCTGACTATACGTAGTTCAGTTAGCATCATGCCGTCATCAAATGAGGAGATAAAGAGCTATAAGTGGAACGAGGAGCTTTCGAGGTCCGCCGTAGTCATGGCATTGCTTAATAATGGAGGTGAAATCTCAAGTTCAACGATTGCTTCAACCTTAGGAGTGAATTTACGGACAGTTCAGCGTATCCGTAAGAAGCTAGAGGACACCTGGGATGTTGATGCCACCATAAAGAGGGCTCCAACAGGAAGGTCAGGGACACCAACTTTGTCGACAAGGTGAAGAAGATGGTTGAGGATGACTCTACCAGGTCCATGAAGGCCATGGCGAGGGATCTGGGTTGCCATGAGAAAACAATAAGGGACTGTGTATCTGAGGATTTAAGGTGCAGGAGCTACAAGATGCAGGTGGGCCAGATCTTGACCCAGAAGGCAAAGGAAAACAGGCTGATGAAGTCAACAAAATTGCTCCACAAGCTCAAGCACCCAAAGCAGCCCGGGATGCTGTTGTTTTTCTATGATGAAAAGAATTTCTGTCAAGATCAGAAGGTCAACAAGCAGAACAACAGGTGGATAGCCACCTGCACTAGCGATGTGAGGAAGGTAATGAAGACCAAGTTCCCTGCAATGGTCATGGTGTTCGGGGTGGTCAGCAGTGAAGGTCATGTTATGCCTCCCCACATGTTTGAAAAGGGTCTAAAGGTCAATACAGAGGTCAACCTGGATGTTATGGAGAAGGTGGTTCTGCCCTGGATCCAAGGGGTGGCCGGAGACAGGCCCTGGGTGTGGCAACAGTACTCAGCACCCTGCCATGTGTCCAAAATCTTCATGTAGTAGATAACCGAGAACTGTTATGACATCGTAACCAAGGATTTGTGGCCTCCTAACTCTCCTTACCTTAATCCTTGGACTATTTTGTCTGGGGCTATGTCGAGAGACATAACAACAGACATCCCCATAGCACCAAGGCCAGACTCCTTCAAGGAGGTATTCGGCAACATGGACAATGAGATGGTCAGAAGAGCCTGCGGCCGGTTCGGAGGCCGTATTGAGGCCGTCATTGATGCCAACGGTGATTATATCGAATGAATGGCTACTCTATACCTATATGTTCGTCATAGTTTTAATTTTCAATAAAAAAGTTAAAAAATGTATACTTTGTGTTGTTTTTTGTGGTAAAATATTTTGGCGACAATTTGATCCCCGCTCCCTGTAGTTGCTGAAATATATCTTGATAAAGTTCTAGATTGAAAGTGTAAGATTTTTTCGCCGCACCCGGTATATAAAAAAATAAGGCCTGATCAATTACTAGATTACAGTTTTTATAAAATCATTTAATTATAATATCAAGCCAATAACAAGTTTCTTTTTTATGTATAAATATAAATTTGACATTTTAAATCTAATGAATGGGTGTTCTTTGCATAAAAATATGACAAATGGTTGAAAAATGGCCTTTTCATCTTACGTTATGTCATTGTAGTAATTTCTCAGTTTTTCCACCCCATTATTACCGGCTGCACTTCAGCCTTCGCTTACAAGTTTCTAGTATTATACAGGTAAACATGATTTAACTTGATTACGGAACAAGATCTAATTTGGTGATTTTATATCAGATTTTGGAATGTTTATAAATTTTATAACTCAATGTAGAAATTCATATATGTCTTTTCCCGTTTTCACTAGGAGATTCTTCATACACTTCATCAAACTCTCAGCCTGCATATTACTCTCTGAATAATGGGTATAGAAGGTTCCTGCGTTACACCCCAGATCTTCAAAAATGTCTTAATTTCCCTGGAACTAAATTGAGCGCCTTGATTCGTTCTTAATTTCCACGGAATCCCAATTCCAGAAAATATTTGTATTAATGCCAGGATTACTTCTCCAAAAGATGGAACTCTACAAAATTCCTTGGCGTAAGGATGCTAATCGAAGCACCGATACCGATGTTAGTATACGGAACCAGTACAATATTTTGAAGACTCTATAATAATGTTATACTATAGTTTAGAGTCTTCATTTGATGTAATTGACCGAATTTGGCCCCGATACGGCCATTCAAATCATATCTATCAACTAATAATCCTTTCATTGTGACAATAGATTAGTCATAATATAAATTAGTTGAATGAAATAATTGGCAACACTATGCAACAGCATTTCCGGGCTCCTGCTAAAACCCGCATTAACTATTGTAATTTAGGCCATATAAACCAAAATCACTATAACAATGTTCCAAGTAGGTTTGGCAATTAAAGACTTTTTTAAATCACTTTTGTAGAGTATATTTTCGATTCAAAGCTATTTTTTGAACATAAATAACAACATATATAAAAAATAAAGGTAATTATAGCAATCAATAAAAAACATTCAATTATTCAAAATATAAAAAAAACTTTTATTTTATCTTGAATACTGTTTGCACAAAATGTGACTTATTATACAAAAATTTAGAAAAATAAAGGATCATATTTGAATGTTTAAATTTGGATTTTATATTCCATTGCTTTATATCATAGCTAAAACGAAAGAGAAAATTTTACATTACAACTCAAAAAGATATGCTTTTTAAAAAGTTCGATTTGAATTGATTTTTTTTTTTTTAGTTTAACTTTTAACTTTTTTAAATAATATTTAATAAATAAGCAATTTAGGTTGTGCACAAATATTTTCACAATTAATAATAAATAAGTCGACTATTTGATTAATTGTAATAAGTAATTAATATTATAGACAGGAGGATTAAGCCCAATTTAAATATTGTTCTTATTCAATGTTTTTAGTATTTATTGATTAAAAAACCTTGAATAAGAATGTTTAATTTCTAGACTTTTCACACCACTTCTTTTTTTTTTTTGCTAAATATTCCATATATAAAAATAAAATAACTGTTGTTTTAGGACAATCTTTTTAAGTTATTACATAAGATTTATTCTTTGATTGTAGCTATAACAAAGAAATTGAAAAAAGATTCACTTACAAATATGATTCTCCATTTTATTTCATTTTTTTATGATTATACCCATTTTGTTGGTACTATATTGAAGATAACTTTATAAAAATTAAGGTTTGTCGAATGTTAATATATTTTTTATCGATTGTTTACACCTTTAATTTTCATTTATATAATTGCTTCACTTCAAAATATGCCTCTAAATCGTAATGATACTTTGTGATCTTTTTTAAAAATACTAGAAAGCCCAAACCTTTCGCAGTTAAAAGATTTAATTATCATTTTTAAGATATAAAGGTATAATAACAATAAAAAATATGGGTTGTAGCCGGTGGGCGTTCAAAGACCTGAATTTTGTTTTATAGTATTATTAATTAAAGAATACAAATTTATTTCAGACTAAATTTCCCAAAAATTCATTCTAGCTTGATTTTGTGTTGATGGACCACGTATGAAAATTGTAAATTTTTGAACTAAAGTAGTTTATTTATTGCATTGTTTTGTACCAGGAATGATTAAATAATAGACACTCAACCTCCATAATATTACCTATCATGTATAACTAAATAAATAGATAATTTTTTTTCCATATTGTTAAAGAAAATAATTAATTAATTAACTATCAACTTAAATGATAAATCATGAATTCCGACATAGAGCACATCGTTACTTTTATTGCATTAATCAACCTGTCATTGGAAAATAAACAGGAAATAAAGCCCCAAAATCAGTTTTTAATTGTTAAACAATTGTTTCCCACATTGAAATTACGATTCAATAATTATTGAGAAGAGCTCACAACTCAACTAAAACTTATTATAATTCAACCAATCAACATTGAAAACACTTTTTAAGGGAAAAGAAGCAGAAAAATTGAGAGCTGACAACAAATTCATTTTTGTGTTAGTGAGGTACAAACCGTAAACCCTTCCTTTGTGTAATGGAAATCTAGTGACACCATATTTTAATATGTTTAAAAATGAAATTACTCATATCTTATTACTTTATTAGCTTACTATAGTTATTCTTGTAATTTTTAGAATAAATTCATTCATTATTTTAAGAGGTCATTAAATTTCTATTAAGATTTATGTTGAAATAAGGGTGGGCCAAGGGGTCTTATAAACCAGTTCTTGAATTCTGTTTATTACACATCATGTACCATGTACAATGTACATACAATCATTTAAGTTTATTCATTTTTTATATTCGTAAGTTAATCATACTTTTGTATACATGTTTATATAGGAAGGTACATAGTACATAGGTATATATAATTATTGTCATTTGGTAGGCCTTCATAAATAAAAGAGTTAGAGAGAAAAATGATGGAGCCATTCATTTTTTTTATCATGCGAGAAAAACTCTTAGATCACTCTAGGTAGAATCTTGACATTTCAAGGACTAGTCAAATTTATAATCATAAGCCATAATATTTGATCATTTTGGGCCTATGACAATTACTTTTAATAAGATAAATAAAAAGTTTCTGACGAAAAAGATGCCAGCGATTCTTAGAGATCATAATTGATCTACATAGAGTTAGTGCAGTATACGAGATATAATTGTGGACTTTTTGATAACGAACAAATCAGGGAAACTTTTGCAAAAGGGGAAAAGAGTACAGCATGGAGACTTTAGCACAGACTTCTTTATGAAATATTTCTATTTTTCAAAATGATATCTTTAGGCTGCTATATAGCCTCCTACCCGGCCCTGAAGTCGCTGCAGCACTTCTTGATTAACACTACGGACATAACCGACCACCGCTGTTTGACAGAGGCCTTGAGTTCATCTAAATTTCGGTGAGATGTAGTACAGGCTCTCATCTCGACTATACCCCTAATAGAAATGTCTAAGGGGGCAGTCTGGATGGAGTGTGGCCCAACTGACGGTTAAGCTTTAACCAAGTCAACAATATGTGGCCTCTCTTCAACCGATTGACCTTGGTATCTGTTGAAAGCAATTACCAATTTCGGACATAAGAGACCTTCCCCAAATCATTCACTCCCCACAGTCCAATCACTGTCATTCAATGCCTTGGCATTCTGCCTCATCTACTTGGCGGTGACTGTACTGTCCACGTCCTCTAAGATTTTCTGGAGTCTACCACTGCTACAGAACTCTAGAGGCTCTAACCTGAAGCAGTCATGCTTTAAACCAAGTAAAAAAAGACTCTGGAAGCACCCTATGACCTTCATGATCTTCTCGAGACACACTTGGCTGTGGAGAAAATAAGACAGTTTTTGTATTTTCGCGCCTCTATGCAGACAACTGTCTCTTTTTCATTATTTATTAAAGAAGGGACTATTCCCTTCTTTAATCACACAACCTAGTATTTTAAAATATTTACCCTAGTAATCCTGATTGATTTAAAGTCATGTCTATGATTTACCTCGCACACTGTAGCAAGGGCGTCTGCAAGTGGAGGCTTTAGCCCCCACCACGCCAAATGAAGGAATTTATTTGAATCTCAGATACAACTGCATCACTCTGGCGACTTAAAAAATGAATGGAAAACGCTGTAATTGTACACACACAAAAAAGTCAGGAAATTTAAATATTGATTGTATGTAATATATTTTTTATAATATATATTTTATTTTATTTTATACATTCTATATAGGAACAAAAGCACAAAAACCGAGACCAATAGGCAATATATAGAGGTTTTGGTTCGACTTTGTCGTTTCCGGTTCGAGCGGTTCAAGAACTGTTTGTGTTCTTATTATTTAAGCGTCTACTCCAACAATGAATATGAAAAAGGGAGATAAAAAGGGCTGTCGGAGACGTCTTAATCTGACATTTTCTATTTTTGTGGCCTACAGAGTGCAATTTTTAAGAAAAATATTTTTTCCCAACATCTCCATTATGTGTTGTTATTTTTCGACTTGAAAGTTTTAAAAAAAGAAAAAAACATAAACAAAAATATACTTTTTTGAATTTTGATATGTTTCCGTATTTTTTCCCATGCTTTAAGATGTCAAAAGCTCGAAAATCATTTTTTTAGGGGTCTAAGTATGCCTTATACCCCCTCATCGGCCTTTAAGTTTTTCCAAAATAACTTTTTTATTATTGTACGTAATTTTTGTCAAAAAAAAAAAAAAAAAAAATTAAACAAGCCATTGAATACCAAACCACAGGCAGTACTAAAATTGTAAACTCCCATATCTCAATGTTATTTTCCCTTATAAATATTAAGGCATTTTTTGCGGAAACCTTGTATACATTTTTGAAAGACTTTATAAATATCTCAATTTCTTAAATAAAGAATAATCTTTCCAATACCAATTTGAAGTACGTGCGTTAGTACTTGAAGGCAAATAATTGAGAGTTAAGAACCGAATCAATAAAAAAAGGGAGGGAGAAAGAAAAGGAGGAAATTATATGGTATTATTATTATTGGATTGAGTTTTTAAAGCTTGGGAGTAAAGATAGGACGGATCAGCATTTTTTTTTGGATCTGGGTCGGTTTGTATCCTTAGACGTGAATATATTGGCATAAATTCCAGGAGGATAATATATGTTGCATAATTTTAATAATAGATTATCGTCATAAATTCTCAACTACTCTTATCCTCATTTTCCTGAAAAATTCAATATGAATATGTGTTTCATACATAAGAAGGTACAAATTCATTTGTTGGTTTGTTTAATAAAGTGCTTCGTTTTTTCTCGCTAAACCATTATCATCACTTGAACAGTACCATAAACCTATACAAAATTCGACATGTATTCAAATTTTCATTTAATACTTCGTTACTTCTCTTCAAGTCCAAACGAAACGGTATTTTTTTTTTTTTTTATGTTCCTTTACTTGGATAGATGGAGTTGCTCTGATTGAGTATAAGTAAAAATTATAGAACATAATTTCCTCCATCTAGCCTAGGAACCTTTTGTGATTTTGGTGAAATCCATATAGAATGTATATTTATTTCTCTAGGAATCACCTGGGCACGAACATACAGACATTGAATTCAAAAGAATACATTCTCCCGAGCGCGTAAGCCGGGAAAACACCTCCAACTATTATTCAAAATATATATTTTTTTTAAAGCACAACTTTATGAAGATTTTTAACAAGCCCATCATAAACTAAACCAAGCCCAAGCATAGGCTTGTTTATTACTACAGAGTAAATAAAGTTTTAACTCAATTGGGGAACCATCGAAATATTGTTTTTCAAATAAATAATTAGCTAAGATCAGAAAACAACTAATCCATTATAATACTGTTTCTTTGTTCTTTTGAATATGAATCAATTAATCCATATAAATTATATGTAATCCACTTTATTCGGAATTATGCTTTAATAAGGAAATATACCCCATATTTTCAATGAAGGCATAAAAATATACCTAAGAGTAAATATTGGCCCAGTACAAATAAGCTTTATTATACGTGTAGTAAGTTATCAAGTATTGTAAGGGCTAGCCCTGAATAGTTGAGACTAATTTTACCGGTTCTAAAACACTTTGCTGAAAACCTTTATGCCAATTGACCCCTTTTTTGTCCAAACCCTTTGATAACTCTCTGGACAGTCTGATGTGAAACAATCATTTCACCAGACACCCGTCTGAATAAAAAGAACCTATTTTCCACTTTAAACAAAGATAACTCGAGTTATACGTATGATGCTGACATTTTAAAAATGGTTTTATAACTTTTTAGCATGCAACTTTAAAATATATTAACATAACTTATCTTTATCTTCAAAATCGAGGGCTTAAAACAGCTTTGAACCCTAAAAATAGCCAAAAATAACAAAAAAATTATGGCCTTTTTCTGAAGGTCATGAGGCTCTGAGAGAAAAATAAGGGCATATAGGGAATGAGGGGATCAAACTCTATTAAATTGAGCATATACCGTTTTTGTACCATTCTTGCTTTTGGAGAGTGTAATTATAATTTCTGAGACAACGTAAGGATGGAAGAGCGTCAAACTGGACTCGACCAGTTACAAGGGAGCTCCTACAGATTCAATATAAACGATTGATCCGTTCACATTGGCGAATGAATCTCTTTCATTAATTGATTTTTTTGACTAATTTTCGTCTTCAAACCTTTTTCTTTCTAATCTATTTGTTTAATTAATAATTGGACTGCTGTTGGAGCAAATTTTTGAGAGATCCTTATAAAGAAATGAATAAAATATTAATTAATCATTGCAATTCATGGCAAATAATTAAGATTTTATCCTTTAAAATTGGTATAACATAAATGGGAATCATAACTATATTGTATTGTAGCATGCATCATCATCAAATATATTGTTCTTATTTTTTTCGGCAAAGTGTCTGCTCAGCAATATGGCATTCGACAAAGTGGATTTTGGCAAACTGCCTGTGCACGAATTTTACATACTACTTTACATATAAATGTCCTTCAAATGTCAATTATTTATAGGTAGACCTAAGCCTTAAATATCATTTCAAAAAAGAAAAATTGAAATCCATTAAGGAATTTTTAAAAAACAAATTATATGAAATATGAAAATATATATGACATGGTTTGAGATTCGACCCAGGTTTCAATGCCAAAATTGGGAATCTATTAAGTTTCAAATTATTATAAATAATACATGTTTTCTAAACCAAACTTTTATGTAAACTTCAAATCTGAAGTCAGAAATACAAAATATGCAGTGGTTTTTAGAAATATTCATTTTTGTAAAGGTAAATCTAATCAGACGGAAATAAAAATATTTCTTTAGCATTTTTAAGTTCTACAAATGAATTAATTAGTCAAATACCTGTGGTTTTGAGAGCCTTTAGTTTTTCTATGACAAGTTGAACCTTGATTTAGTCCATATCATCTTAACTGGTGGTCATATGATTGCACAATACATATTATGCGTTCCAAAATATGGATATATTTCTCGAAAATCGAATTTCTGTTGCTTCGAGAAAAAAAAAGTTTGACTCAAATTAGGTATCATTTTCATATAGAAGTATAAGCTGAGCATAACCGATTAAGCTTTCACAAATATTGTTCATTCAGTATTTTGGTTGAAGCCACTTGTAATGCAAATTTTTTTATAAGATTTTTTATGTGTAAAGCGTAAAAAATACAATAAAATAAAAAATCGGTCCTGCCCACTATCGTTCATTTGTAAATAAATAATGAGTTTGTAATATACATTGTAGATTCTATTGATCAACAAAATTGGGATTCCAAAATTTTTGTCGCACAAAAACTGTTATTTTCGGGGGGAAATTGTTCACAAACTCAAATTTCTTAGCCAAAAAAACACAAAATACAGGATTGAAACTTAAAAATCATAATCTACAGACATTTTTAGCCTGGAAAAGAAATATTAAACAATTCTCAATGTTCATTTTCTACTATAAATATTATTTTCATACTTTTGCCAGTGAAGCCAGGGTCAAATCTTCAACCATGTCATACATGAATTTTAGCATTAAGGAAATAAAAATATAAATTTGTCAACACCGACTTTACAAAAAAAAATTTAATGAGTGCTACATTAGGAATTCCTGTGCAAAAAAAAAAATTACTTTTGAAGGAAATTAAAATGATTAATTTTATGAAATATTACCTAAAGTCCGTATTTGACCCAACAAAAGGGTATTGTACTAGGCCTTAGGGCACTATAAGTAAATGCTAATCTACTTACAAAAGTTCAATAAGAATATTACAACAAATACCTTTGAAACATAAAAATTTACGTTTATTGTTACGACGAACTAATTACTGTGTAGGAACCTGCACAATGTACATACTCGTATTGTCCATCGTTGAGACAAAAGATTACAATAGACTAGAAAGTTATATTATAATACTTTATAATATTAAATTATATTAGAATACACCCAAATATCACAAAATAATTCTTTCCTTTTTTTCTCACGAAATGGTTGCTCAATTATAACTCATAAATTGAATAAAACTGTAGGTATCTACTTACTTTAACATATGGCAAATGCCTCAAAAATATATTATGAGGTATAACATAGAGTTTATTTACCGTGATCTTTTTATCAGGGGCTTTGCAGGTTTTCTACCCTTGAAAGCATCCTAATAATAATTTCATATTATACGTATACAGCTGGTCGGGTTCTTTATTTCACATTTATACAACTCCCAGCTACATCCAAAATTAAATGTTTCAAGTTTAGTGTTGTGGGTAGGTAGGTCTATTCTTTTAAGATGGGATGCTAAGTTTAAGGGGTAGATAAAAAGTAATCACTTGAGAAAGCCGCTGATATTTAATTTTGTACTTTTAATAGATGTCATCTAGATTAAGGCAGGAAATTATACTCAATTTATCAGCATTTTTGGCAACAATCAGTTTCAGCTTGTCACTGAATCTTTACAGCTGTTCTTCATGAAGCCTAGGTTCAAGTTGACTTAATCAAACACTACGGTGGCCATGTATGACGTAGATTATTGATGCAACATCGGGTGAATGAGAAGGCCAATATTCTTTCGGGAAGAAGCCCGGAAATTCCTTAACAGACATCTATTGGGCGGCTTTGGAGGTGTGACAGCTGGCACTGTCCTGTTACAGCCACGTGTACTCTCTATAGATCATCATGACCCAGAGAAAGATCTCTTTTCTCAAATAGGTAATGTAGGTGTATAAATCCAGCCTTCACCAGGTTCATGGAAGACCAGACTTCATCAAATACGTTTTTGACAGCCTTCACAGACTCATATTGCCTTGCTGGACATGAAGTAACCCTCTAAGGATCATTAGAAGTTCCTCTTTTCAAGATCCTGTAGACAGTCTGCTTGGAAACATCAAGGTCACGGCTGATTTTTATCAATGTTTTGCCTCGGTGATAAATGACTAAAATAGCCCCTCTGTGTCCATCTGAGTCGTCCAATTCATGTTTGCTATGATGATAATTAGGATGAAATGCTTAATTACTCTGTCTGAAAAATATTTTCTACATATGAATGGATTCAGTGATTGAAGAGCCAATCACAATTCTTTATCATTTTTAACGGCAAATTTAAAAGGGTATCGTCTTAAGCGAACATATCTGTATAATTAAAAAAAAGCGATCCTAAGACTCTAAAAATAACCAACCTATGCACTATAAGTGGTAATGATTAAAGAAAAAACAATTAGCAATGACTTTATTTGGGTACGACTGGCCAATAATATATTATTTCATCAAAATTATAAAATTAAAACTTAAAAAATTAACTATATTTATTATTTCCTGACGGGATCCCAAAATTTATACCAATATTTCCCAGGATTCTGCTCAAATATAATTTCCCGGAAAATGAGAAACCCTATAAAATAAATGATCTCCTTATAACCTAACTTTCAAGAGTATAATTTCATATTAAAGTATATGTAACAGAATGTATATATGTATATATATATTACGCAGATAAAAACAGAAGAAGATTTATTTTCAAAAACAGAAAACTAAAAAAAAAGGTTAACTTTTTATGATAATTTCGATAAAACAATGTGTGAAAATTATGCGTTGGTCAAATTTATTCCTATAATATTTTTTCCGTCGGAATCCAAATTGTATTTGTATTTTTGCATTTGAAATAAAAATAATTTATTAGACATGTTAAAAAGTTAATAATTTGCAAGTTTATTATTTGGTTGATTAATGATTCCTACTCTGCCAATATTTTCATAGTAAATATTTATATGTACGTCATATACAGATGAAAGTTAAAATCAAATTAATGACATACTATGTTACTTGTATTTAAATTCCAAAAATAAATTGAACCAAGAATCAAGTAAAATGAAAGATTTTATTTGAAAGCTAATAATTTGGCTGATTGTTTCATATTGTAGCTGAAACTAAACAGGAATGCTAATATTACAACTTTAAACAATTTGCTGTTAAAAAATAGGTGGTGTTTGATTTAAAATAAAAAATAAAATATTTTGAAATTAAAAAAATTTGAAAAATTATTTTTTTTAGAAAATAACTTTAAAACACCACATTTGTACATAAAGAACTTTATTTTTTGGAAAAAAATTAAAAAACTTAAATTTAAAAAATTAAATTTTTGTCAATTTGTAAATTTTTTTTTTATCTACAGAAAGTCTATTTTTTTTGGAAAAAGAAAATTAAATTAATTAAATTTCAAATAAAATTTTTTTGAAATTAAAATTTTAAATTTTTAGAATAAACTATAATATTAATTTTTTTGTGAATAGTTCAAATTTTTTTTTTTTTTTTCCGAAAAATTTGAAATATATTTTTCTGTAGAAAAAAATTCCAAAATAATTTTTTTTTTTTTTAATTTCACAAAACTACAGTTATTTTCAAAAAATTTAAAAAAAATTAAAAATCCACAGGTGTTAACAAAAAATTAAAAAAACTTTCATTTCAAGATTTTAATGTTCATTTTTGTGTTCTACGACATTCATAACAACTTTTTTTTTGCAGAAAAATTTATTTTTTTAGAAAAAAATTTGAAAATTAAATTTCAAATATTTAATTTTTTGAAAAAATATAGTTGTTAATAATGTCGTAGAATACAAAATGGGTCATTAAAACCTTTAATGAACTTAAACAAAGATCACGTTTTTATAGTATAACTTCGAAGTTCGATTCAAAGCCATATTGGAACGTGACATAATTGTGCTGAGACTCGGTTCAGTACCAATTTTTTTTTTTTTTTTTTTTTTTTGGTTTGATGTTCAGTAATTTTTTCTAAAACAATTTTGACTGATTTTTTGGTCCAGACTTTGGTCTTATACCGTGGACCGATTTTTTTTGGTCTCACTATGCCGACCCATTTTGATTCGGTCTCGCTTTATGGACCGGTTTTATCAGTATCAATTTATGAATCGATTTTTTTGGTATTATGAGAAAGATTTCTTTTTTTTTTTTGGATCAACTGTCATTCATTTTTCCTTTGGACCGATCTAGACCAAATTTTACTTTTGGTCAATCAAGACTAAATTTTTATATCAAACCAGTATAGACAAAAAATATATCAAAATTTACTTTTTTTTTTAACAGCAAATCTTTTTGTGTTGTCATATTAGACTTATTATTTAGTTTTAGCTACAATATAAAGTAATCAAAAAAATAATTGGCTTAATTTTACTTGATTTTTGTATGAACATTTTTTTGAAATTTTAATACATGTAACATAATATGTCATTAATTTAATATTTACTTTAATTTTTATCTGTATATGACGTATATATATTTCCTCGTCGAAATATGTGGCTAATTCGAAATCATACTCCAAAAATTTGATTTTTTTTTTTTTCAATCTAAAGGGAAAACGTATGTCTTTTTAAGATTTTATTAGTTATTTTTGTGTTCTACGGCTTGAATAACAATAATAAATGTAGGTTTCAGCCAGTGGAATTCCAAGACAAGAAATTTGTTTCATAGTATTATTCAGGCCCTTTAAGCCTAAATAATTTGATTCAGTTGGGCGTATCATCTTTAAATTAAATTGCTGTAGTTATGTTAGAACAGGAATTACCTTGCACAATTGGCAGTGTAGCTATCATTAATCAACCAAATAATTATTTTTTTCCACGTCTAATAATTTTTTTTCGAGTGCAAAAAAACAAATACAATATAGATTCCAACTTTGAAAAAAATACATATTATAGGATCAAATTTGACCAACGTATAATTTTCACACATTGTTTTCTCAAAATTATCATAAAAAGTTCAATGAACCTTTATTTTTAGTTTTCTGTTTTTCAAAATAAATCTTCTTTTGTTTTTAATTACGTAATATATATATATATACATTTTGTTGCATATACTGTAATATGAAAGTATAGTCTTGAAAGTTAGGTTATAAGAAAATCAATTATTTTCTAGGGTTTCTCATATTCCAGGAAATTGTATTTGAGCAGAATCCCGGGAAATATTTGAATAAATTTTGGGAAAGACATCGAGAGAAATCAGCCATGACCTTTTTGTTTCCAGGCAAACTGTCTACAGGACCTTGAAGAGGGAACTTCTATGGTTCCTGAGAGGGTTATGCCATGTTCACTAAGGATATATGATACTGTGGAGGCTGTCAAAAATGTCATTGATGAGATTTCGTCTTACATGAACCTGGGGAGAGGCTGGATTCATCCACCTACATTACCTATTTGAGAAAATAGATCTTTCTCTGGACCATGAGGACCTATGGAGAGGACTCGTGGTTGTAACAGGGCAGTGCCAGCTGTCACACTTCCAAAGTCACGTAATATTGATGAAGGAATCTCCTAGCCTTTTCCCGAAAGACTATTCGTCTCCTCACTCACCGAATGCTGCATGAATGTACTACGCCATATTTAATCGACGTAGTTGGCGCTTGAGTCAACTTGAACCAAATCTTTATCAAGAACAGCTCTAAAAAGTTCAGTGACAAGCTGGAACTGATTATTGCCAAAAACAATGGATAAATTAAGTGAAATACTTCTTCCTTAATCTAGATTACATTTATTGAAAGTAGGTAATACTCTAAGCCCTATTGAGAGAAAACTCTCCTATGCCAAAATTTGTTTTTCTCATAAATGCTTGTTCAATTCAATTTTATTGTAGTTTCTCCTTTTTGTTTGTTTATTTTTGGCATATTTACCAATACTGTCGATGATAAATTATATATATTCCATTAGTCAAGGGGTGATTTGTACTATAGGTTTCACGGCACCGGTGAAGCTATGAAGGATATACTCATTTCTTTGCAATTTAAATTGTAACAACACAATCTTTTTGAAAATAGATAATAGGAATGTATGAATTATATGGTTAGGCTTAGATATAGGCTACAAAAAAATAACAATTTAGAGTTACTGAAGACAACCACAAACCAACACAATAGCATTACAAAACAGTTTAACTATTGTATGACAAATAGTTTAATCATTATTTCATAAAAAATAGATCTGTTTGTTTTACTCAACGAATTTCTAATATGACAATCAGGGATTGAATAGCTCACAAAACAACATTTTCGAGTAAAAATATTTGGACTAGTTTTAATCAAATGCTTTCGCAGTGCAACCTCACAACATTAAAACAGTTGGTCTACTCTCTCTCCGGTTGCATCTTGCGTAATTTTTGTAAACCAATCCCAACCTGCCAGAAAACTATTCCAGCCTTCTTCTTCGCTCTCGATAACTTCATCACAATCTGGGAACAGGCAGTTGATAACTTTTGATATTTCATGTATAATATCGAATCTGTTAAGCACATGAACTCAATTAATTAAACGTAATCATAAATAAAAATCCTTTTGAACAACGAATATATTTCAAGATGAACATGCTAAAGAAGTTATAATTAAATATTATTCGCTATTAATTACATAATTATAATTATCGAAATAAAGTTCTACCATGGACACTATTTTAAAAGCAGAACTCAACTCCATCAGGATATTTCTTCATATTCCAAATAAAACAATTTACATCTGGTTTGCAGATAAAATTATAATTATATAATTCTTCACATAATTTAATATGCTTGTTTTAATAGGTGTGTTTTTATGCATGTCAGACTATGTATTTTAAAAAGATTCACCCGAAATATACATTTTATAAGATTATAAATCTGTAAATATATATATATGTATTGCAAAATCCTTATGTACTTCCTCTTTGATTTTTACTAATTTGATCTTGAATGACTAGACTACTACTCCATAATTTGCAAAATATCACTTTACGACTTATATATGAAGAACTGGTTTTGTGAGGATCTTTAAATATATGTCTCTATATTCCTACAATCAGTCAAATACAAAAAATTGACCACTATGATTTTATTTATTGTTTTGATAAGAGAAATATTTTTCAATTAATACTGATCAGATAAATCATTCAAATCAATTGGAGTAGTTATACGGAACAGGGAAGGATATCATATTTATCTATTATAGTCATGATACCTGCCAGAGTGGTTGCGTTACAACCAATTCCAAACATATAAGTTTTGAGGGATTTAGTACCAATAAAAATTGTCCATCTTTTGAGATAAACACCATTTTTCAAAAATACAAGCAAAAAAATAGAAAGATAGTCTCAAGAAATACCTTTCTGGGGATATAAACGCCAATTTAGCTCCAACGACCGCCTTATTATCTTATGGGGACTGGGTTCAGTCAACACATAAATACTTTGAAAAAATCTAAAACATTGTTGACTAAAAAGATTTATTAAAATAAAAGACGTTGGGGTAAAAAGATGCAAATACGTGTTTGAAAGATGAACTGGATATGGTTTATCAAACGGGATTTTTTCAGAGCTGAATAAGGTATAAAAAGAACTTGGGTAATTATGTGTATAAAATGGGAGTTTCTTGGGAAAGTTCAATTGTTGGTTCTCTCATTCCCTTAAGTCCTGATGAACAACTCAATTATACCCTCGCCTTAGAACTGTCGATCCATATTATAAAAAACATAGGCGAGCTGAAAAGATTCGAAGGGAACATGCTGACTAGATTGTTCATTGCAGCAGTCACTTTCTTGACTCTTGCTGATAATTTCCTAAAACAAGACCCGTTAATTTCTTTCTTTATAAGAATTGGTTGAGTAGAAAGGGAAAAAAATCATGACCGAAAAAAAAGAAAACACCAAGTTTGTTGGTGGCGTTGGAGGAACTTTAATATGGAAGAAGAAGCAATTTACCCAAAAATTATTCGTACTTTACCTTTCTATCTCAAAATTGGACACAGCAACATCAGATAGTTGAAATTCAATTACCACGCCCTATTAATGTTGAGGAAATAACTTCTCGACTTTTTCCAGATATTCGAACAATAAACCTTTTTGAGAATCATGAAAATAAATGGAATGTCTCATTATCTGGAGGGAGGTTGTGAGTTTTTCTCTTATTAAGTATTCCGAGAGGAAGACACTCAGAGTCATTACGACTTTTTCTTGTATCTACCATGAACCATTACAATATAATTAGAGGATAAATGTAATCGGTATCATGGAGATTACCTTATATTTTATCAAATCCATGAATTCCTGAAATAGAAATTTACTATAAACATACATAATTATTCGAGGAATTGTGATCGATTGAGTCGTGACCCCTCTCCTCCTATAATGTGTACTTCGCTTTGGAAAGTTATTTCCTTATTATAAAAGGTGCAATATTTGAAATACAAGTATCAGCTCTCGTATCACCAATTTAGAGATAGAATTACACACTATGACGTGCGGTCCAACGTATACAATGAACACCAAATTTCTTACGCAAATAAAAATAAAACACAAAGGGAGATTTCTATTTAATTTAATTATTTTATTACAACATGGCCCCAGCAAATGATTCAGAACATGTACAGGGTAGGACAACAAAACGTGGACTTATAATTCATATATATTTTTTATTACTATAAAAGCGTTAGTAATTATTTTTTGATATTCTGTTTCTGCCGTCATTTTTACATAAACAAACTATACTAATCATTTAGTCTTTTATCAACATGAGCGAGCAAAAAGGTAGTACATCTCAGATCATAGATACTGGAGTTGATGTAATGAAGATTCCGGACATTATTAAGTGTTCCAGGAAACTCATTCTTAAGTTGGTCAAGATGACAAGATGAAAAAGACCTCTCTAGGATGTCAGGAATAGATAATGGAGGGTATAATTTAAAGAGAGGTACATAGTTCATGTTAAGTTTGGAGAAGAATGAAGGAAGTTAAAACCTTAAGTATTTAGACTGGACTGATGTATATAATATAAAGTTCTTACATAGATCAAACATGTATATATAAATGGGTTATACAAATCTCACAATATTCCCCTAGAATCTGCTTCGAGGTTACATTAAATGAAATCCTTATTGAGAGAATACAAGTATATAAAATAAAAATGGTAAAAATATGAGCATTTGGAATTCAAATCATCAAATAAAAGCACACATACAAAATTTAAATGGTAAAAATGTATGCATTTTAAATTAAAATTATTAAATTATTATCTGAATTTGAACAGAGACGTAGAGACTACACCGTATGCATGTTTTGAAACGTCAGAAGTATGTATGTTATTTCCAACCATGGTTTTAGTCAATCTACGGGAACAAAATCTGAACAATGTCCTAGATCCACTTTAAATGTACGTTCACGATCTAGTATCATTCGTGGAGGTGTATGCCTGATGTTTTGGAATTTATCGAAGAGATTTCGATCATTTGGAGTCACAGTTTATTCTACCAAAGACAGAGGAAGAAGCAGAGCAGATCCCAAAAGATGGTGAATAGGAGAGAATAAAGTCCCAAGAATTGAAAGCACAGACGCTCGAAGTCCAAGGAGGAAGAAAGGTAGGGACTGTAACCACGATTCTCCTTCCTAATGCATCCTGGACGAGATAGCACTTTTTAGTGTTCGATGAAACCTATCTATAATCCCTGATAAACATAAACGTGACAAGACTCTAATAATATAATTAGGGAGTACAGAGACAACAATTCTCAAATTATTTTGAAACCTCCTGAATTTGAAAAATTGACTCCACTCATATGAACCATGTTTCAAGATCCTAATGGTCGAACTGAGGAAGGAATACGTCTACACATCTGGAGCAATCTATTTTTTTGATGGGGGGAGGGAATTATCGGAGTGTGATTCGTTTGATTTGATTCGGCATTGTATATACGGGGTCACCAATGAAGAAAGTTAACATCTTTAGTATTTAGACTAGACTGATGTATATATTATTAAGTTGTTATATAGAGAAAACGTCTAAATATAAACGGGTTGTACAGATCCCACAAGAATATAAAGGAAGATCCTACTAAGTTAATGAATCACCTGACCAACAACTTCTCTGCTTGTTGTGGAGGATTTTGCACCGGGTGTCACGCTTTACTAGATCCAAATGATTCAACCCTGACGAGGAGTTATCTTGCAGGCATGAAGGCTTAAGTATTGCATCACCAAGCAGTACATTGTGGTCTGGCTGCTGTCAAACTCATTAGCAAGGCCATTGATGGTCAGCTTGCGTCTTCTGCCTTCAATGTGGGACTCGTTGGCCTAGATCTAGACCTTGTAGAAGCTTTTGGTATGCCTCCCGCAGTTCCACTGTATACAGTATGTGGTTACATCCCAACACTTTAGAGATCTCAGGTGGTGATTATACACTCTTATTTCTTAGTTGACTTGCTTATTTTTTGTTTATAGTTTTTCAAACGATTTTTTACAGTAAATTATTAAGCTTCACATCCAAATATAAGAAATAGGACAAAGGCGCACTATTTTAGACGGATTATTTGATGATGATTCATCTTGCAATACTATCTAATTATCTATTAGACTACTCAAATGTCAAACAGATCTTGATAACTATAAGGTCAGAGGCAACCTCAGGATAGAGGACTGTCAAACTGGACTTGCCCGATACATAAGAACTCTAACAGATTCGGTATAAACGATTGATTCACTCAGAATGTTCATTGATTGATACCTTGACTTATTCTCTTCTTTAAACATCTGATTTATTTATTTCGTTTAATAAATTACTGGACAGTTGCTATTATCTTTATAACATGTTGGTTTGATTCAACTATTGCAAAATCCTTATACAAAATGAATCAAATATTAATTAATCAACACAACCCATTTTAATTCGTGGTAAATAAAGAAATATTTGTTATTTGACAATTGGTTTATTACAAATGGGAATCATAACTACATATTATTGCGACATGAATCATCATCAAAGTGGTCATTCGGTAAAGTGACCGTTAGGCTTAATGGCATTCGGCAAAGTGACTTTCAGTTGTAAGGTTTTCGGCAAAAGTATCTGCACACGTTTTAAAAACGGATAGGAGCCCTATTCCATTCAATTGATGAGTTCTTATAGAAGGAATCGTTCATCACTGTAATGGAATACTTGAGTTTATTTGTGATCAAAAGAAAGGAGAGTCTCAGAGAGAAGGGACACACGAAGGGCGTTAACTTCCTAAAAAAGGCCTCTCAGAAAAGTCGACTAATTTCACTAATGGATGAATAATTAGGTATGGTAAACACACAGAGTTTACTTTAATACTTTTTCTTGTTGAAGAAGAGGCAAATATTCTTTATAGATTTTTAAAATATTTTTTTTTTTAATTTTACCGCATGCATACTAAAATGGTTCAACTATCATTTGACGCTATAATAAAACTAACATAAACGATCTGTTGTATGCTAAAAATCGTGCTATTGAATTAAAGAGTCAAAGAAAAGGAAGTCAGAACTTATGTCGAAAAATTTAAATTACTTAGTCGGAATCGAATAAGTATGGGGAATATTAACATCACTAAAATTAAGATAAAAAGCTACATCGAATAACGTTAATCATTGCCTCCGAATCTTTTTCTAAATTTTTTAACATATTACCTATATTAAAAACGTATAGGGTGCCACCAGAAAACCGTTCAAATGCGGATTATGTAGTTATAACATATGATTTATTTTGAAACTAGTTCTTCATGAAATTATTTTGTTATTAAATGAATTATTTTCATCAATCGATACATTTAATCTCATTGATTTGAATAACCTATTTTCTTAAAGTATTCGATATTTTGTATAAACTGTTCCAGTCGTTTACGTTTACTCGAGAATAAAACTTCGGTTTTAGTAATAATAAGAAGAGTGCATTATTCTGGAGATACTACACTGGTGACCCCGACATGCCGAAGTCGAATGAAGTCCCTCACGATGATGAGAGCAAAGACGCATTAAGCCCAACCCCTTACTCTGATCTGAAAGCATAAGTCTTGGATGAGCACAAAATAGCCACCGAGGATAACATTGAACAGCTCTTTCAGCTGATCAAAGCGCCGCATATACACTCTATTGATGAAATTGTGAGCCTGGCAAGGGATTACCTCTTAAATGTTCTCGATGTCCGTGAGGCTATAATCAAACAAATACTCGTGAGGAGTCTCCCCGAAAGCAGAAGGGCTGGTTTATCGGTCCAGATACAGATTTCATTAGGAACGTCAAATATCCAGGCGTAATTCATGCTATCAACAACATAAGGCCACATGGCCCAATTATGGAGAAAAAGGAATTCTTCTATCACAGGAAATTGGTGAAAAAGGCCACAACGTATGGAACTCCTGAAACCTGTCCAAATAACTAAGCCATCGGCGGGTCCTTATCCCAACGTTAAACATAAATTCACCTTGCATGGACTCACCTTTTAGAAATGTTCTTTTATTTATTTATAGTAATGGGATTAAGTTTCTCGTCGATTCCGGATCCCAGCGGTCGATCGTTCCGAGGAGCCTCTTCTCTGGGAGACGTAATCCAGCATCTCCCAAGCTCGTTGCCGCGAATGGAACTCCTGTTAGAACTCATTGTTCTAGGAAGTTATGGGTCGAATTCGACTCCACAGGCAAAGTCCTGTGGGAGTTTGTCGTGGCGGATATTGAATATGGTGTCGTTGATGCCGATTTCTTAAGCCATTTTAAACTGTCTGTAAAAATGGAACTAGGTTCAATGCAACAGAACGAAGTTACTTCTTCGGTGATGGAAGAAAGGTGCGACATTGCCAAAAAGAAATGCTAGCTCGATATCTGATATATGAGGAAGAATTATGTCCGGAGCCACGTCATGTAGTTCAGCACAAAATTTTCACAGGAATGCCCTTTGGACTACGCAACGCCTGCAATACTTTCCAAAGATTGATGAATTCCTTTTTTGGACTATGTTTTTGCCTATATCGACGACATCATGATAGCTTCTCATTCCGAAAAGGAACATCATGACCACATCGAAAAAGTACTTTCAATTTTAAACGATAATGACTTGGTGTACAATATGAAAAAAAAACAAGTTTTGCAGACCGGAGATCGAGTTCCTTGCGCACCAAATTAGTCAACAGGGTATCCGTCACATTGAAGAAAAGCTTAAGCAAATCGAGAAGCTTGATCGACCTTGTAAGGGCAAGGACCTTCACAAGTTAATTGGAATGGTCAATTATTATCGTAGATTTATTCCTAGTCTGAGGGAGTTGTTAGTTCATCTACATAAATTAATCCCTAAAGTTAAAAGTTCCGAGATTGAGTGCACTAAAGTGGGTAACAAGGCTTTCATCAAATTACGAAGCACCGTCTCCAGCATTGCCACTTTGAAACATTATTCTTCGGAGGGGGAGTTTTTCGTTACGGTCGATGCATCTGACCAAGTGATTGGAGGTGACCATCAAGCAGTAAGATGGTCAGGGAGACTTCCTCCCATTAGGGTTCTTTAGTTGAGCTCTGAACCCTACACAGAGGAGGTACTCTACATTTGAAAGAGAGCTCTTTGGTGTTACAGAAGCCCTGCGTCACATTTAATATTTTACCGAAGGACGTCCTGTAACTGCCTTAACGGATCATAAACCACTCATAGACCCCCTCAAGGTTAAAAATCCTACGTTGTCTAAGAAAGTGCATCGATATTTCGCGGAAGTTACGACGTTACGACACATCAGTGGCAAAGATAATATAACTACAGATTTTCTCTCTAGACTCAACAATATCCTAATCAACGTGGTGGATTGGGAAGAATTTTTGTCAGTTCAGGGGTGAGAAAGTGTGACATTAGTGAGAGAAAAAAAAGCTCTAGTTGTCTAGAAATGTTAATTTCAAAAGAAAAAGTACGAATAGATTATATGTAATCACCAATTCTACAAATATTTGAGAATAAAGAAGACTATCTGGATATGGTTTCAAGAGGAGGGCTCACTAGTCCTAGCAACCTCACTTATACACTAGGATTTTTATATATAGTGCGTTCAATTTAATTGCCGATAATAATATTTCTAAGAAATTCTAAATCAATTCGAGAAATCCACGAGCTGTTTTTTATAAGTTCATTCTTGAAAAGATTAAGGAGACCAATGACTTAGAAAATCTGTTTAATATAAAATGTAATTATTCGATTGAAGAAATATGTACGGCAATGTCATACAATTGTTTTAATTGTTCCATGAAAAAAAATTCTTCCGATCATAATAGTCACTTAAGAAATAATAAAAGAAGCATTATTCACGATAAACCATCTACAAGAAAAACTTTGAAATTATCTTCTTCGTATACATATTTATTTGCATTAATAACTCTACCCTTCTCTTGTTATATTTAGTTTCCCTCTTGCGAACACATGAAAAAAAATCTTGCTGTCCTTCTCTTTAGTTGTCCTTTATCAACCCTCAAACGATACGTGTACAAGTTTGTCAGCTGTCAGAAAATTGGTTTGTGAGATATATCATTGTGAGTTGAGCATTGGTTTTTGCAGAAAAAAAAATCCCTTAAGCCCAAAAGTGAAGCTAAGGGTGAAGTAAATTTAAAGATTAGGAAATCAGTCTTAGGACTAATCCAACACTAATTGTGAGTGAAGTAATTTTTGTTATTGTTGCAAAAATGTATAAAAAAGAATTGTGTGTGTGTTAATGTAGCATTGCTTTTTGGTGAAAATGACTTTTTTATAGTAAAATATGGGCCTTTTCTTTTATCAGAAAAATAAATTTTGTTCATATTTATTGCAAGAATGTTTTTATAAGTAATATTTATATATGTTTACTCACAAAAAGTAATTTTTTTAAAATTATACTTTATTCTTTTCAAGATGCCTCCAAATTGGTTTTCATTTTTTTCTTTTTTAGTAATTGCATTAATAACCCAACCTTTCCTACTAATATCCCATTTTTTCGACTCTAATGGTCCATATGAGTGGCACTGGCCCTTTATGTACCCAAGAAATTCAGGATCAAGAAATTGCTTAGAATATTCAAAACAAGCCATGGATTTGAATAAAGAATGTTCTCCAAAAAAAAATCAACCGAGATAACTTTATGTGATCTTCTCTTGAAACACATGTTAACTTTTCTTTGACGATATTCAAGTCGAAGAAAGTCATCAGTATATTCAAAACAAATCATGGCAGATCCCTTTTATAACAAAAAAGGTTATGAGAGTGATAATCTTGTGTCATCATCCTATAGTCATAAGTAGTTGAAGCTATATAAAGTATATCAAAACATTCCAGTCCAATGCAGTATATAGGATATTCAAAACAAGTTTAAGACTGAAAAAAGAAAACAAAAAAAAATTTGAAGAATATGAAAATAAAAGTTCACTAAGTGTACATAAGGGCCGTGAGGTGCAATGGTCCATAGATAAAGGCTCTTTACTGGCAATTATAAAAATTTTAGGCTCTTCGACGTCTGTGATATTTTAGACACCTACAATACATATGTGTATTATCACTCCATAATTACATAACAGGCTCTAATTTTAACAAGGATAATAAACAATTATTATTAATAATTACTTTCAAAGAGAACTATTTACAATCTCGCTCTCGCCTTTTCCTCGTGTTCTACAAGTATTCATCACTGAGATGATTTGATGAATGATTAACGAAGTGATTTTGTGCTTAAGTTATAATCTTTCATTTTTTATAAGAGTACACATAAGAAATGATTATCATTTTCTGATGATAATTTCAATCAATCGATTTATTTTACTCACTGAGTACATTTAACTCCACTTAAGACATTTAGAAATTATAACAATTAAAATCATTATTAAAACATTTTTTGGCTTAAAAAATTGTAGATCTGGTTTTTTTTAGAATTTAAGGGCCGCACATCAGGGGTCTCAGAGGACGTGGCCATCCCACTCTTTGAGAATTTGCAAATAGCAGCAAACAATTTTTTTTTTTTAGCAGTTATTACCTTTACAATTAAGCATTTTCAAAAACGGTGCGCAGAACCTCAAAACCAATAACGATCACTTAATATTATTAAATAAAATAATTTAAATTTAATCAGCTCTACGGCACTTAACTATAGCTGCCTACTTTTTTTATGCCGATTTTCAGGTTTACTTAGTTTAGATTCGCATGAAAGTATTCATCGCTATATATAACTCATGTAAAGATCCTTGCATGATCCTTGAGTTTATAAAAATCAACACATTAATAGAAGTAGTACCTAGTACTACCCTGAGTTAAAAATGTGTAGAAGAACAGACACACCTTGTTTTAATAATATATAAGTTAATTCCCCAAGAAAGCAAGCGTCTTGGAAGTTGCTTCCCGTGTGAATATATATTCAATTCTAGATGCATTGGTTCCCTGTGTCTCGCAAAATGTTAGCCAATGTACAGAGTGCCAGCTAAAATCACAGACTTAGCTTTAAATCAAATCTGAATTACTTTAGGATGAATATTTTTAAATACTAAATTCCATTATTAAAAGTAGACTGAACGGTCCGTGATCTTTAGGACTCGTCCCATTTGACTCCTTAGTTACTTGTTATAATAGAATAAACATTAATTTATATATATCTAGTTTATTAAATTTGTTAAAAACTTTTACCGGAGTCACATCTCCTCCTTAACTAAGTACACTGATGATTTTATATATTTGAAAAGTAAGAAAAGGAAAATCAAGAACCATCAGATTAATAAACAATGTGTGACTTCGATCCAAAAAGTAAGGACTATTTCGGTTAATAAACAATGAAATACAAACTTTCAAAAAACAACAGTTGTCAGCATGGAGGCAAAGGGTGCCTGATTTGCTCCACGCCCAAGTGAATATCGAGATCATAAAAGTTGTAGGGTCCTCCCATAATCTTGTTTACATGCATAATGGTTTCAAGTCAGAGCCTTAGGAGGTCCATGGCAGTGGTAGACGCCTTTATAAGAACCATGGAGGATGTGGACACCATGATCACCAGAAGTGAGGCCAAGTCGATGAGGCAACATGCTGAGGCATTCAATTTCAGTGATTGGACTGTGAGAAGCTATGTAAAGGATTTGGGAAGGCCCCTTATGAAAAACTTGTTTATCTCACAAATCTGTTAAGCAAGTGTTATGTATTTAATATGTCCTTTCTGGTTTTTATCTTCCTGTATATTCGTTTATGTATTTAAGTACTGAGTTTTATGTATTATAAATAGTGTCGTCTTATGTAAATATATTTAGAGTATAATTAGAATACACTTGATCATATGAACTGTGTACATTATTCCTCCACGTGATTTCTTCCTCTCATCTCTCCTGGTCATCCTGGATCTCTCCTATTATAAATAAGCTTGCGTCTCTCCCTCGTCAAGACGCAACAGCAAGAGGCTCTGATATAACTTCAATTTAATGAAACTAGGGTTAAAATGGAATACTATAATCGCGGAACCTGCCATTCAAGTACTTCTTTTTTCTCCGCCGTCTCGGCTTTGTGAATCTAACTTTTCAACACTTTTGTGGAGTAAAAACAAGCTCAGGTCAAATTTAAGAACAACTAAGCACGACGTTTGCTGTATAGTCTCAAAAATCCTCGAATAAATATACTTGCAAATCAAAAACAAAGTCAGGGATCTCATTAAATTATATGTTATCTAGGTTGATTTTATATTGTTGTCTATTTTATTTTTCATATAGATAGCCAATTAATTTGGGAATGTTAAAGCAGAATGTATGTTTATACAGATCAAAGGAAAAATAAAAATAGAATGGAATTCTATTATTTTACTTAGCTCTTTTATTTTTTTTAAATTTAGAGACACCTAGTTATATATCAAAATGCTAAAGGGGTACATGCTAAGAGAATGGTTGGGAACCCCTCTCCTACAGAGTCTATCATAATTATGATCCTGCACCAATTTATATTTACGCCGTTAGTAATTGGATATAGAATCACAAAACCTCATACAATAACAATTGTCTAAAAATACTCAACAAAAAAAAACAAATTTTGCTGTACTGCAACATAACATTACTGAGCTAGGCCAGATCGAATTGGGGAAACAAAAGTCTATTTGGTTAAAAACAGACCAATTATATGCAAATGTAAGTATTATTAATTTAATGAGAAAATACTTTCAAATGAGCCCTAGCAAATCTCTATCACCACCGTGGCAAGCATTTTAGTGATTTTTGTTATTTTCAGTATAGCGCCTGTGTTTTGGTGGTGTAGGCAATGATCAACTCAAGGAGGTACCCCAATATATCAGGCTCCAAGGACAATATAGGCTGGAGCTGAGGCACTGTCTTGTAGGCATCCACAGTCAAGGTGATGTGTGCCAAATTCAGAAAGAGGATTGAGAAGGTGCTCGCCGCAAGGGGAGAATACTTCATGTAGTTGTTAATAAAAAATATGCTTGATTTTCGGTCGATTTAAAAAAAATGATCCCTTATTTTTTTATGAATGGTGTAAATTAAAGTACAATATGAGAGCTAAAAGCATATAAAGCAGAATCAGAATTATGGCATACATTCTACAGTTTACATCCCCATTCCTCCTCACCCTTTGTTTGTAACACATGTTTTATTATCTTAAAATTGTATTCATATAATGCTGGGCAATGCAAGGTACAGACCTTAAATTAATCCGCAAATTATTTTGTTAGGGACTCCAAAAAGATTCTTTGAAGTGGCATTAATTAGTGTTGAGACTGAGCTCGAGGGTAATTTTTTCGTTCAGTCTTACAAGGGGACCCTACAACCTCGACCATTTATGTATTCATGAAACTTTTCAAGATAGTGGTTTACTTTAAGATTATTCTCTCATGAAAGTATTGACCCACATTATCCAGAAGATTCCATGGAAATAGCCGTCAAAGTTTTTAAAATTGAAAATTCAAGTGTTATTTTTGTTTTGACCTTATTGTAGGAATACGTCATAAACAGTCTTCATGATTGCTTGTGGTTCGAATATTCCGTAACTTTTTTTGGAGATGAATTTTATAACTTAATTTGTTATTTAAACAAAACTAAAATAAACGTAACTAAAATATTTTTTTAAAAGGACTGTGTTAGTTGTTTTTTTAGAGAAGACAATTTCTGATATTATTTCATCCCTCAGTAATCTCAGGTCTAGAGAGTACAGTTAAAAAGAAACGATTGTTAAGCATAATAATTTAGAATGTAGTTCTTGCCCTCACGTATGATGTTGGCCTTCACTGAAGGTTAGGGCTTGGCACAGGCATTTATTTCTAACTCCCCTTAGACGTAGAAGTCCAAGGGTTCATGTCAGGGGAGCTAAGGGTCCAGGTCTCGACGTGCAAGAAAGCTGGGAAATTGGTTTGGTGCCAATATTGAGCAATTTATCCCCGTGTACCGGCACTGCCTCATGTTGGAACAATTACGGGCGCCCCGCCACAACCTCGTTAATCCACAGGACGACAGTGTTCTTGAGCTTGGGAATAAGTACGCAGTCTCCTAGAGCTATTTAGCTCTAAAACAATGTCCCGTAACGACGTCACTCGGGTTAACCTCGGACCAGTAGATACAGCTGCAGGACAGTGAAAATGTTTTTCGGGTCTTCAACTAGACTCCTTGGAGAGCCTTTGCATTGGGCCGAAAGAAAAAGGGCCACATGAAGTCGCCCTCACTTCAGACAACCATAATGGAGGCAGAGTGTTTACTCTTTTGCTTCGGGACAACCTCGAGCTTGTTCTTGGCAATCCACCTGTCCTTCTTCCTGTTGATGTGGGAGTAGACGGTGAAAAATTTTCGCCTCAAAAAAATCTCAGAGTAGGAATTTTGCCAATCTTCAACCGACTCAAGATCTTGGGACAGTACTCCATATACTTAGCGGTGGCCGAGAGGAGGTGAGTATGGCTCTGGACATTAGAAGTGAGGCCCAATTCGCCGTCATTGGGCTCACAAATTGGTCCTTGACCAGCTTCAACATTGGATTCCCCCCAATTGACCTCTTCATGAAGGAAGGAATTTTTGGGTCCTCTTCTTGTCGCTTTAGTGCCTAACGGTGACGTCGCCCACTTCGTCCAGGTGTACCCGCTGGAATTGATAATAGCCCTAGCACTGCTTCCTTTTCCAGCTATTTCAACAAAAGTCGCTCATTTCCATGGTCGATGATACTTTTACAGCGAAATTGGAACCAATGGACGATAAGACATCTCATATATGGCCGTTATCTCGACAGTAACACCCTTGATATTCATCTTGATGAAGTCAAACAGTCCAAATTTATCTGTTGACCTTGTATGTTAATGTAAATTTTTGCCTCGTATCCCCAGATGATATTGTACAATTATAAATATTTTAATTAACATATCTTTAAAAAAATGAAAAGTTTAGCTTTATGTTAAGCGTACCTAATCAGTAATAGTAAATAAGATGCCTGTAGTATATGATATGAGTTTGATTTTCTATTCTGACATAGAAAAAAAACTAGACAGAGGAGTTCACAAAACATTAAATACATATCTTAGTTATATAGATAATAATAGTTAATTAATTATTGGCATAACACACATGCTGCGTTACATACACTAAATAATAAAGTAATAATGAGTACATATTAAAATATATGTTGTTTCTATAACGAAAAAGATATCCTTTACATAATGTATGTAATATATCCATATTTAACTGTTTATACAATCAAGAAATAAAAAGGAAATCATAATCAAAGTGGTAATTATGAATACAGTAAGAAAATTATTTATCAAGGAAATATAATAAAGAGAGGAGCAACCGTTCGAGGTATGAAGGAAGAAATTAAATATAAAATGCAGAAATTAGCGATTAATTATTTGTTATCTCTCTTTTAAACGTTTCAACTGTTGCATTAAGAATATTTTTTAAATATATGTACCTAACTTATAGATTATACATTCGGGGGGAGCTCTCTTTATTATTTATATACCAAATTTATTGTGAGTAAAACCATGTCTTTCAATCATACCTGGGATATGGCTAAGAAATTTGCCCATACGTTATGATTTATCTATGAATTTCTGAATCCATAGTTTATCTTATCATCTTCAAATTGTAGAGAGCGTATGCGAAAAGTTGATATTTAATTTTCGAAAATTTTTAATAACTTTACGAAGCAAATAATTTATTTAGAAAAGTGAAAATGCGCGGATTTTTAAGCATATGAGGATACAATTGAACAAGCAAATATCCCGAAGATCCTAAAAAAACCCAAAAAAATCGTATTTTTGTATGCTAAAAAATAACCACATTTTCACCTTCCTATTACTGTAGTAGGATACTGAATTTTTCTTGTTATTCGGACAATGATTTATTTGTAGGGTCTTGAGAGTAGATGGATTATTTTTTCCTAATGTGGAAAAGGTTGTGGGTTTGACTATTATGGAGTCTCATGAGAAGGACTCTGAGTCCATCCTAAATGTCATTTTTTTTTAACACTGTCAAAATTGTAGGGCTTGCCAAAAAGCCCCAAGAAAATCCTAGTAACAGGCCAAGGTCTAATGTGAAGTACGTTGTAAGATAGTCTCTTGTGTGGAGTATCAGTCAGGAGGTATGGAGAGAGACTCAGATTCAATTCCATGAGCCTGGAGGTGGAGTGGATCGGGTGTGGCTTCTCATTAGTTTTTAATTATAATTAAAAGGTTACAATAATTGTACTTCAACTTTCCGCATACGCTGTCCACAATTTATAGATAGAAAGATACACTATGACGCCAGGCCAAAATTGTGCTCTATACACAATTTTAATTATTATATGTGAAAGACAAGACTATTACTGTTTTTAACTAACGAAAGAAGGGGTTTAGTTGAGTGAAATAAATGAAATAAGACGGCAGTTTGGTTGATTAATTAGAAGAAACTAAATTTAAAAAAAGACACACACACATGTCATTGAGAGTGAGAATTGCACAAAATTTATTTCGTCTGTTATTGTATAAAGCTCAAATATATATGACGTGTATATAATATTATATACCTATATATATATATCAATATTTTTTTAAAGAGAGAAAAGATTAACAGGGATTATTTCTTCTTATTGTAAGAATTAGAAGAACACTTTGATAAATTATTAAGCAATGGTTTGGATATATAGGCATGTACATAGAAAGAAAGAAAAATGGAAATGACTAATTTCAATATATAAATATGGGTCATTATTACATGATAAGATAATTACATTTATAAAGTATCCATTGATAAAAATCAAGTAAGAAAATGAATTATTTTTTGGTCCATACAACTCCCAGAAATCTTAAATATGAAAAACTTGAACACAAATGGTTCAAAAACTGATATTTTTAGAAATAAAAGGCTAATATCTACAAGGAGAATTAGGTCAAGATTTGGTTATTTTTGATCATCCAAGGAATACGTCAAAAATGTTGCGTTTCAATAATAATAATTAATTAAAACTATAGGGACGACCAAGTGCAGCTTCAAATAAGAGATCTCCAGAATTTAGTAGCAGTTAGATTGTAATAAATATGACTTAAATAATTAAGCGTTTAAATTGGTAATTTCAACTGCCCTTCTTCACGGGACATAAATATCAAGTGATATACTTTTATAATCGTACATTTCTAGAAGAATGGCCCATATATATACATATATACCAGAATATATATGAGAGAATATCTACGGATCTATAAAATAGTTCCACTTGTTTGTAAACTAAACAATGATAACCATTAAAAAATGAATTAGATAGAAATACTTGTTATAACAGTTGAGCTATGTAAAATCATAAGAATAGTACAAAAATCAGGAGAAAAAGAATGGAAGAGAGAGAGAGGTAATTACTGAAATCAGAAGAAAGTGGATATTATATAAATATAAGAACGACGACATGTGTATGTATTAGGACGGTTTGTTTCGCAAATTTTTTCTGGAATTTCGGTAACAGTGCGGAAAAGTTATCTTCATGTAGTAGGAAAAGAATCTATGCAAAATTTCATTGTTCTACGATGTCAATTTAAGGTCCCAAATAAAGAATTATTATTAATCATTTTTCATAAATAAAAAAAAATTGATAGACATCTTATCCTAGCCCATAAAAAGTATTACTAAGTTTCTTCTAAAGAAACTCCTTGGGGTAAAAAGTAAGAATTATATTTTTTTACAATATCAGACGACAAGATGTAAATATAGGTTCCGAATTTCCTTAATTTTGCAAATATTCATTTTTGCCTCTAAGAGAGACTTTATAAAAACACTGTATTCATGATTTTTATAGCTTAGAAAAATAGATATCAATTTGTTTTAAGGATTTTTTTTTTTTTGCCTATTTTCCAACTTTGACCGAGATTTGCAACGTAAAGAAGACATTATCATAAATTTTGCAAGGGCTATTTTTTTACCATATGACAACTTTTCCAAGTCTGCCGTATTGAAAATTTGAAAGAAGTTGAGTAACAAACCGCCCTAATGTGCATGTTTATATATATATATAGAATGCGCACTCAACATGGAAGGTGAATAATGATAAAGTTATTGTCTAAATAAGAATTATTTCTTAATTACTTCTTGAACTAAAAGGACTTTTGAAAAAAAAAAATGGCGAGGAGGAGGTAGCAGCAGCCGCAGGAAACGTCATTTTGTGAGATGAGTTTTTTCATCATCATCGTCATCAAAGTGCTGGAGAATATCAATCATCCCATCCTCATCATCCTTTTTTGAGGATGGAGAAGAAGATGAAGAAGATAGTATATTATGATGGTGATCATGAAGATGATTGCCCTCGCAATTCACAGAAGATGAATCCTCAGATTCCAAAAGAGGCGTCCCTCCAGGTAATGAATGTCTCCTATTCACAGCAGTATCTTTGTTATTATTAGTTATAGTCGATGAACCACCTCCGGATTTT